>NW_027069725.1:167168-306199 GCF_002906115.3 Quercus suber | reverse complement strand
GCAAATATGAGCAACAAAGACTTAGAGAGGTTTGGGTACAAAACCCTAAAAATAAAAGGAGGCACAAGAGGCACTCTAATCTCTCTCTTAGAAGTCCCAAAAACGTTCTAGGGTTTTCCTTATATATAGAAGTGTTTTACTTGAACCCCAAGACGTTTAAATAGAGTTTGGGCTGAACTGGAACTCTGCAGAAAAATAAATCTGTACGTAGTTCGATCGATCGAGTCTAATTTTCGATCGATCGAGCCTTACAGATTTAGTCCAATAAATCTGCACTCACTCGATTCCAGTTTTACAAATAAACATACTTTGAGCAAGCTTAAACAAGACTAAACAACCTGTTTTGATCATGGTTTGCCAACAATACAAATTAGAGTTCTAAATACATAAATTCCTAAATCTTTAGAACCTAACAAAAAGAAAAAAAAAGGAGGAGAAAAAAAAGAGAGTTTGCTGTAGTTCTAAGAATTGTATTAACTTTGAAAGCATTAATTTGTCTCTTTGGACATCTATCTATCTGAATTTCACGTGTGTTTCCATACTTGTTCATACTTGGTGATCTGCATGAGACGTTGCTTAGAACACTCAGTCTAGCTCTTTCACCCACTCTCTACAAATTCATTATGTTGGGCTTATTGAGCTCATATCCCATATCCTTTGGGCTTGGGCTACAAATTGAGACCCCACAAATGTTAATATTCTTATTGATCTCATTTATTTTCCCTTATTTATGTCATTCCATACTTATCTCTAAACCAAAAAAAAAAGGTATACGTATTATCCTCCACTACAACATGTTTCTCTCTCCCTCTCTCTCTCTCTCTCTAGGGTTCCACCCCTATGGACAAACAGGTCTCCAGCTGCAAAAAAAGCCATAGCCGCCAGTTGCATTTCATTCTTCTCAGATCATTTTGCACTCTTGTCCTTCCTTTTTTTTCTTTCTTTTTTTGACATGTGTATTTTTATCTTTGGATGAAAGTACAATTTTGTTGATTGATTTTTATAACCAAAAGAGTCCTGAATCAAGATAATAGGTAGGCTGCGAATGCATTATAAAACAACATGTTGACAATGTTTAATTGAAAGCCATCCTTGGAGACATCAACACATTTTGGCAAAATTGTTAATAGACTTCCTCCAAAACATTTTTGTCATTCTTCTAACCGATTGCTTCTCCAATATAAAATTTTATCCAATTTCAATGACATTTAAATACTACAATTTGAATCACAAAATTTAAATAAATAAATAAAATCACTTTAAAAATTGGATTCTAAAATGAGAATAATTATTATTTTGAATGGCAGTAGGTATGAGAGTATCTGACATCTTGCATTTTACATGGTGGGATGCTTGTTTGTATATTTAAATTGTATAAGTCTAAGCATTTAAGTACAAGTAATAGGTACTTTATCACATGATGTTTTACTAGTGAAAACCTCAATAAAGTTGAAGGAAAACCAATGATTGGATATGATGTCCTTGCTATAGGAGCAAAAAAAAAAAAAAAAAAAAAAAAAAAAAACCCATATACTTAAACCATACTTTGAGAGAGTATGCTTACTATTGAACCTTACAAGCATCGATTTCTTATGACTTAAGAGAGGTTATTTTGAGAGAGTGTGTTTACTGCTAAAGGTTTCAAGGCATTCATACTTTTTGGATCTGTTAGGACTTAGGGGAGGTTATTTTGAGAGAACATGTTTACGGCTGAATCTAATGAGCCATTCACACTTATTGGATTTGTTAGGACTTCTTGGCTAATCGGTAAAAGAGTTGTTGTTGTTGTTGGTTTTTTTTTTTTTTTTTTTAAATAAAATAGTTACCACCAAACTTAGCTTCTATCGTGTATCTCTATTTTCTTTGCAGATTATCATTTAAATTTATGCATGATTGTCTCCAATTTGGATTGATTGGTAGAGTAGTGTTGCCTCTACCCATCTTTCAATTGATGGAATATACAATCATCACATCAGCATATCACTTGGTATAGTATTCATATTTTGCTATCGACAATTTGGCTGTGGAGGTGGAACCCGAGAGAGAGAGAGAGAGAGAGAGAGAGAGAGAGAGAGAGAGATACCTTTTTTTGGCTTTAGAGATAAGTATGGAATGACATAAATAAAGGATAATAAATGAGATCAATAAAAATATTAGCATTAATGAGTATTTTTTTTTTATAACCATTGGATCTACTTAAATTCAATGTTTTAGAAAATGTGTAACTTTTTAAAGTTACACCAGGTGTAATTTGGGTGTAACTCTTATAAACTTACACATCTTTTATACCGTAGATTTCTAAGAGATCTAACGATTAAAAAAACATTATTAAATGCAATTGTTTTCCACCTTATTACCTAATTAATACTAGTATTCTCTTTCTCTCTTTTTCTCTCTCCTTATTTATTGTTTTCCACTATTATCATTATCTAATTGGCAATTCTTAATTTATCTAATAAAAAAACTATGATTTAAAATATTTAAATAATATTACTTCAGTTGTCATCTTACAATAGTGTGCATATATATACACACCTATTGACATCACTAATTAATCCCATAATGTTGGAGAAATTATAAGATTCACATGTTGGACAAGTGATGTGGTCCACTATTCTACTAAAAAATTGTCACTTGTTTAAAATTGTTAGTTAGAAAATTTTTTTAAACAGAAATTAATTATTGACTCAGCAATTTTAAACAAGTGGAAGTTTTTTAGTGGAATGGTGGACAAGTGACGTGGTCCACCAGAGGACTCTATAATTTCTCGTAATGTTGATAATTTAGCTCTTGTAGCAATACTTTAAGACTCCCAAGAAATTTTGAGAGACCAACCAACGAGCTCTGGCAGCAATATCTTTTGGGTCACGTTTCTTTTCTGTGAGTAATCTTCTTCTTCTTCTTCTTCTTCTTCGGTATATGTTCAGACTCTAGGCCTAGAGTGAACCAAGGAGAAGATGAAGAGAGAGTACAAAATGCCTTAGTATTTATAGACAAAATAGGTTGGATCATGTACCCTTTCGTGCATTCTAGAATAGCATATATATCTTCTTCTTCGGTATATGTTCAGACTCTAGGCCTAGAGTGAACCAAGGAGAAGATGAAGAGAGAGTACAAAATGCCTTAGTATTTATAGACAAAATAGGTTGGATCATGTACCCTTTCGTGCATTCTAGAATAGCATATATATCTTCTTCTTCGGTATATGTTCAGACTCTAGGCCTAGAGTGAACCAAGGAGAAGATGAAGAGAGAGTACAAAAAGCCTTAGTATTTATAGACAAAATAGGTTGGATCATGTACCCTTTCGTGCATTCTAGAATAGCATATATAAGAAATTAAGCCATTTTGTGGTTGCTAAAAGACACTAATGTAGTGTTTGTGTTTGGGGTTTTAGTACAAAGAGTACATAATGCTATATTTTGGAGGGTTTAATGCTGTTTCAAAATTTTGTAAGGTCAGCAAAAAAGTTGAGATAAAGTCTATGTGGAAGCTTGGTAGTGACTAGGCAATAATATGCAAGTCCAAAGAAGTTAAGTTGATTTTTATAAGCTCGTAGATTGTTGAAAAAAGGAGAAAAAAAATAAGTATCCTTTGCCTGGACAAAGTATATTGAATAATTATTTACAAACTATAAATAAGTTCCTTTATTTATTTATTTTAAGGAGCAAATTGAAAGTCATTTGACTCTTGTTATGGGTAGTTTTGTGAAATCAATGATTATGGGATTATTTTTCAATTTTTTTTTGTTAGATTGAGTTGAAAAAAATATTATATAGTGGAAAGCAAGAAATCTACGGTGTAAAAAATGTGTAAATTTATAAGAGTTACACTAGATGTAAGTGTAACTTGAACTCATCTCATATATATATATATATATATAAGGCGAAAGTCAACTAATTACTAGTTTAACATCACTTTGCTCAAATATAAATTGCTCTGCAAAATCATATAATTTACTAAACTTTTAGTTTAAGGAGTATTAATACACTTAACACCGAATTTTAAATGTGTTGGTACTTTTACCCAATATATATACACATATATAATCAGCATAATTTTTTTTTTTAATCATATTTTAAGATTCATGTTTATTGATAAGTAGATGTTGATGTTTCGAAATATGTTTTAATAAAAAAATAAGTTAAGGATAATCAATTGGGGAGGTGAATGAAGTTGTCTAAGCATTCAAGTTATTTTAATAGGATGGTTAAGTTTGCATATGAGGATCTAGTGTTGGTGAATTCTTAAGTACAAATTACTTCAGAATTTTAGTTACTTTTGGGGTTTACTGAATCATGGGAAATGAGAAAACCATAAGAGGATCAAGAAGAAGGTAAACAAGGGTGGCAATACTCAATATGGGCAGTGGGTAAAAGCAACGAATGACAAATGGAGAACCCATGAGGGAATACGATAGCAAGAACGAAAGGAGATGCAAAGTTGAACTAATCAATAGTAGCGAAGGGTGGTGTTTATTTTACACCCACTTATAACACACAAACGATACACACTTTTTACACTGAAATCATGACTTCAATTTTTGAACTAAAATCATGATTCCCAATTACAATTTTCAGTGCAAAGATGTATATATATTTTGTTTTCAATAAACAGTGTGTACTAGTATTTACCTATAATGAAATGTAAATTTGTAACAACAATGTAGGGTGCATAAAGATGGAAAGCATGCAAAGTCATGTCAAAAGTTGGTATCATATTGAAATTCTTTGTAATTAATATCTTGTTTGGATGGAGGGGGAGTAAAGGGGAGTAGAGTAGAAGGAGGAAGAATAAGTTAAATTACCTTGTTTAGATGTTTTTTAAAGGAGGGGAGGATTTGGAAGGGTATGGAGGGATTCTAATTACTTTTAACCTCTCATTTTTAATTCCCCCAAATTTGAGAGACTTGGAGGGAGAGTAAAACGGGGTACGATTGAAACAGTGGCAGCTCCAGAAATTTTTCTCAGGGTGTTCCTGAAGGAAGATTTTCTAGGTTAAAGTCAACACGAATTCGCTTAGAAGATGAAGATGAATCTTGGGTACGTGGTTTTTTTTATCAAATATTTGTCCATAATTCTAGCAAAAGAATAAACAATAAACTATAAGTTCATTTGAAATATTAATAAAATTATTAATTATTGTTGTTTAGTTTTTTTTTATCAAATATTTGTCCATAATTCTAGCAAAAGAATAAACAATAAACTATAAGTTCATTTGAAATATTAATAAAATTATTAATTATTGTTGTTTAGTCGTTTCATTAATTTGTTTGTCTTTTATAAACTATAATTTGTTATATTGTTGTTTAATTAATTATAAAATTATTAATTGTTGTTTAGCCTAACATAATTTAATTTGTTTGTCTTTTATAATGTATTGGTTAATTAAATTATTAATTATTATTTATTAGTTGCTTCATTATTTTTCTTTACTAACTATTAGCACATACCCCATGTGCATTATCCATGGCCAACACATAGCCTGCCTAGTGCCTAAGTCCTAACATAATTTAATTTTGCCTTTTATTGGTAAGTTAGGCTAACTGAGCATGCCTTTACTTCTCCTAATTCAAATATCACACCTCAGCCCCATGCCCCCCATTCACCCCTCACTCAACAGATAGTCAAACAAGCCTCATGGCCCCCAATCACAAGAGCCAATCAGACAAATTCATAATCACAAATCACAATACACTAAAAGAAAAACTCAGTAATTCACCAACACTAACACCAACGGATAAAGTCAAAACAGGGGCAATATTAATAAAGTTATAAAGTAAAACTAAGCCAATTAACCCAAACTTCAAACTTCAAAGAGAGAGAGGGAGAATCAGAGAGAGAGAGAGAGAGTCTCAACTCTCATTTCACTATTTCAATCTTCAGAGAAAGAGAGAGAAAGATAGAGTCTCAAACCCATTAACCCAAAGATGTAAGAGAAAAAAAGAGAGAGAAGTGTAAAGATAAAATACCTTGAGGGAGTAGGGAGGCCTGAGGGGCGGTGCCGTCGGGCAACGCGTAGAGGCAAGGAAGGAATCGAGGCCAAGCAAAGCGTGACCGATCTTCGATGCCTAATGTGCTCTGGAGTTAGAGTTGTACTCTGTTGGCTGTTGCAGTGTTGCTCAAGTTTGATGCGGAGGCGCCGTCTATTGGTCGTTGTCATTGATGACTGATGAGGTTTTTTTTCTTCAAGTTAGGTTTGTTTTTTATTTCAGTTTTTGCTTTACTTGATGAATCGGCGGACGTGTATATTGGGTTTTGGTTTGTTTGTTTTTTTTTTTTGAAAATTTGTGGGTTTGCTTTACCATCTGTTTAGTTTGCTTTACCATTTGTTGTTTTTTTTCTTCTTTAGATTGGGTTTGCTTTACCATTTGTTGTTTAGGATTGATGTTGGGATTTTTTTCGCTGGGTGGGCTTGCTCTGTTACAATTTTTTTTTTCTTCTTCTGATTTTAGTTCAAAATTTTTTTTTGGGCTTTTTTTTTGCTTGAAAGTAGAACAAATAATTTTTTTAATTTTTTTATTTGAGGGTGTTCCTAATTTTTTTTAAAGGGTAAACAAATAAAAAGTTTTAAATTATTATATTTAATTTTTTTTTCAAGTTAGGACCACCCTAGACTGAACGCGGTGTTGCCACTGGACTGAAAGTGAAAATTGATCACAAAGGTTGAAAAGTGATAAAACAATAATAACGTAGTAGTCTTTTAATGAGATGGAACTCTTAGACAAGGGCACAACATACAAATGGTAGAGAATAGTGCATTTTTTTATAGGTTTTTTCCTCTTTAAATTACTATATGATCATACATTAAATAATAAAGAAGTAAATAGAGTGGACCTATAAATGCAATTTACAAAATTCACAAATCTAGGCAAGTGATACAAACCTAAACGGGTTACACAGTTCACCACAAACCCCTGGGACTAACTAGGTCCTCTACAAACACAATCCAATTAAACACCTGGATTGGTCTAGGTGTTGGGTTGCTGGACTCTAGTCTGACTCGGTTCGGGCTTAGACAAATAAAAGAGTTAAGTTTACATCACAATTGAGATTTTTTTCATCATGTAAAAGTTATTTTATACAATGTATATTAATGGTCTTTTAGGTTTTGTTTTGGAGAGAGAGAGAAGGGCGAGTGTTGGGGTTGATGCGATCAAATGTGCAATTGAAGTGGCTTTTCATTTTACAAAGATATGGAGCTAGTGAGTGTGATCAATGAGGTGGATAAGAGTGAATTAACGTTCAATTCTTGAACTTAATTAGGAACTAAAGTATAGCATTGAGAATTTTAGGTGTCTATAACTACCTGATTTAGGGCTCTTTGAAAGATATAGATAATTATACTTAGAATATCCCATTATGAAAAATCCAATTGCAATCCAAACAGTCATCTCCATCTTTCTTTCATTGTTTTTATCTGCCATTTACTACTTGTATGTTTTTCCTTCAATCAAGGCAAGATCTATAATTAGGTCTTTAACTAGGTGTTACAAACTCATGGATAGAACTCACCCTTGATATTGGCTTAAAAAGAGAGGGTGCCCAAGAGCTTATAAACATATGGTTAAGCTTAAACTTAACCAATGTGGGACACTAGGATCATAACATACCACCACGTTCCGCAGTCGACGTCCACAACAGCTCACTCTAGCGACACTGACTACTGGTAGCCTTTTCTCTCTTTGGTGGCTCCACTTAACTATTAGTAATTTTAATCCAGCCTCTAGGTCGCCCCTTTTGGGATTCGACCAGAAAGCCGCAACTCATTTGATCGCATACTCAATGAGATACACCCGATTAATTGGGGTGATGGTTGGCTTTGATACCAAATGTTACAAATGTTAGGATTAGTGCCCTTAAATCCTATTATATGATACTATGTATGATATTAAGTGTGACATTGTGTATAACATTATGTGTGACTTAATATTGTGTTAAATAAAGTTGTTTTATTATTATTATCTAAAATATTTGTAACATGAATATTCGGACATTATCACATAGTCCATGAGATGCATAGTATGTGATTTAGTCACGGAAGATATAAGTCACAAGTTCTTTGTAAACTCAGAACTATAGTTCATAGTCAGTGATGAAATTAGGCATTTCATCTGCGAAGACTATAATATATCAACTACGATGATTTGTCTTGATCATGAAAGTGGAGACTTCTAGTTGATGTGTTGATATGTTTTAAGAGTTAAGACATATTGAACTGGACCGCTGTGAGATTTATTATTCTCCTAAGAACTGTCAAATGAATAATAAATTTTACGACTTATATTTGCATGAACTCTTAATCCTGAGAGAATAATGACTTAATCATGAAGTGTAAGTTGCTTTGATATATCAGGAGTGAGATCTAAAGTAACGATCAAAACCTCAGTATGTTGGGCAGCCACATTTAGTGTTGATGGAACATATATTCTCAAGATGGAATTCATGGTCTCTTAACAGAGATATAAAATATTCCCTTAAGATAAGTTTAATGGGTTTGTTATTCAGAGAGTTAGGCCTAACCACTTTGGTAAGAAATTACTAAAGTATATATATTTATGAAATTGGATTTCATAAGTATACGATGAATAACTTAAAATGATTAAACCCGGTACTCAAGGATTAAGATGTAGTAATCTACAAAGTGGCAGTCCACATTTATGACTTTGTATTACTACGAATATTTATGAAGGGGTTTTGCATGTACAATAAAGTCTTGAGATATAATTTATAGATAAGGCCTAGAGTACAACTATATTTATATAGTGATATTAAATAGAATTAATGGTAACTTTGGACTTGTCAAGAGTTGATAGAAAAACCCAAGGTCCATTGAAGCTAGTGTCTTATTGGTCCATTTTGGTCCCACTCCAAGCCACACACTTAAGCCCAATTGGAAAGGTCCAAAAGGCCAACCTAATTAGATAATTGGTTAGATACAAAAGGAAAAACGTACAGAATTTTTAGAGTGAGAAAAACATCATTGTAAAATGGTGCATATGAGAGTGTAAGTCACTCTTTGATTCTCCTTTTGTAACTAATTGAGAGTCCACACTTCTTGGGCATTAGTGGAATTTGAGTGAAGATTAAAAGTATTCCCAAGTGCTTCAATCTTTGTTTTTGAAATTCATTGCTTCAAGGTACGCTCTCTTATACTCGAATTCTGAAATTTACATACTGCATGTTATAGATTGAGAATGAAGTAGATCCGTTAATTTTTCGCTGCATTCATGCTATTTCCATCAACAAACACATGGGTAGAACTCACTCTTGAAAACCGGTTTATAAGGAAAGGGTTAGGGATGACAATCTCTACCCAACCCGCGGATACCCGGCCCGGCCCGACCCTAATGGGCCGGGTTTTATGTGGTCTAATAAGGAATAGGGTCAAGTTTAGGTTTTTTAAAAAAAAAAAAACTGACCTGGGTCCGAGTCGAGTCCATGTTTTTGTAAAAATCCGGCCTGAACTTGGACCCAACCCGACCCAGTTATATATATAATTTATAATTCCTAAAATACCCTCATATATATATATATATTGTTATAAACCCTAAAATTTCTATTCCTCATCCTTATTTATTTCAACTCACACAGTTCGCCTCTCTCATCTCTATATTTTTGAGCTGCCACCCTCCCTCTCTCAAATCTCTAGCCCTCAACTCCTCAAGCTACTATAACCATCGAAAAACTATCCAATATTATCAAATAGAGAGGATCAAACTCAGACTTAGGCTCAAAATTGAGCTCCTGCTCAAATGGGACATCATCAAATGTCTAGTCCATTAGACCCAAATCGTCAGGTATCTGAAGCTCCGCCTAACTAATCTCGGCATTAGTGACCTTAACACACTCATCAATGATTAAGTCAGTTGCATTCCCTTTGGTGTTGGATGCAGAGGTCTTTAATTCGAGGATAGAAGTTAGAGATGTTAGCGACAACACACCCTCAGAAGACACAGGTCGCTGGTTATTTTGTGATGAAGATTCCACAGCCGAAGACGCCGACGCATTATTGCACTTTTCAGAGGAAGCAGAAGCCATAACAGCAGGAGTCGTACTAGACATGGCCATAGTAGCTTCAAACTCGAGTTTGATCTAGGTTAATGACAATGATCTTGGTGTCTTGTGGTTTATTTTTGGGTTTCTGTTCTAGATTGATGAACATGATTTTTGGGGTCTTTTTTGGGGATTTCTAATCTAGGTTTGTGGAGATTTAAGGCTTCAGACAACTTTTATTTTATTTTATTTTATTGGGCCATGGATTAGGCCTTGAATAGGGGTGGCAATTCGTGTTCGCATATCAGGTTCGTGTCGTATCAACTCACGAGTATTCGACAATATAGATCAACACTAACCCAACATGTTTATTAAACGGGTCAAGATTCCTCAACCCTAACACAACCCATTTATTAAACGGGTCAGTCGTGTCGACCTGTTTATCTAATTTTATCAAAATGAAAAAAAAAATTTATGAAAAAACAAACAAATAAATATTTTTAATATAAAATTTAGAACTAATAAGTAATTACATCTCAAATAATCATTCAAAATTAAAGTATATCACAATATCACAAATAATCAATCACTATATGTCAAAGAAAATAAACCACAACAACTAATAAGTTTATATACCTAGAGTTTGAAGGATATATTGGTAAAATGTTATTTAATTAAACGGGTTAGATGGGTCAAACAGGTTCTATATGTTCAACACTAACCTAACCAGTTTATTAAATGGGTCAGGAATGTCAACCCGAATATGACACAAACCCATTAAGCCTCAATCCATAACCTGCTAATTTCATGTCGTGTCATGTCGGGTTCGCAGTCGTGTCCAATTTTGCCACCCCTAGCCCTGAAGTGGCATGGGCTGGGCAGGGCCCGAAGGGGCAGGTTTAGGGCGCAGAAAAAAAAAAAAAAACCCGTTTATTAAATGGGGCGGGTTCAGGTTTCCAGAGTAGACCCGCGGGTCGGGTATGGGCATGAAGAAACCCGGCCTGAACTCAACCCGTTGCCATTCCTAGAGGGGGTACCCAAGAGCTTATAAACACATTGTTAAGCTTATACTTAACCAATGTGGGATACTAGGGTTATAACACTAGGGTCTCCTTACGAAATCCCCTAAAATTATAAGTCAATAATCCATTATAATAGATCCCAAAATCTCCCACTTGGCCACACATACCAAACAATATCTCTCTCAACACCGAAATAAATTTGAAAATGAAATTATAATCTTTGACACTTTATATAAAATTAATATTGGTTTGATTTGTATTTACTCTTCGAATTATATGTTCAATTCATTGTTCTTGGTAGGTTACAGTTTTTTGTGATTCTATTATTTAGTGAAGTTGAAATAGTGCATTTGATAAAATTATATTCTTCTATAATTTAATTTATTATGTTTATATTATAAATTTATATTGTGGATTATTTTATTTTATTAGTAATTTTTTTTTATAATTATATATTTCTACTAGAATGCATCAATCTTTATATTAAAACTTTTTCAATACAAAATTTGTTATTTGCAATATAGAAAATTTAACAAAACATTTTTATAAAAAAAAATAAAGGAATACCACATTAAAAAAAAATGTTGATAAAATATTTATTACATAATAATTCTTCATTATATAAAAAGATTATATTATTATAGAATTTTACTAACAATACTTGTTACAATTGTTTATATAGATAGAAGTTTTTGAAAACTAAAATTGATAAAATCACACATAAGATTGATTCTATCACAATAAAATTAAGTGAATTAGTCATATTATCAATTGATAAGAATATGTAAAAAAAAAACATAAATACAAAAACTCATTAAAAATTTTGCATCCCCAAAAGAAAGAAGATTTGATTTTGAGTAAAAAAAAGTTTCTGACATAGAAATTTAAATAAATATTATTTGATTGAATTTAAATATAAAATAGCCCTACTTTAATTTATCTTCTTAGGCCTCAAACTGTATTAAGTTGATGCCAACTTAAATTTTTACATACATAAACAACCACCCGTGTATAAGTGTATGCGTACATATATAATAATTATAGTGCTCTAATTTTATGTAATTTATTTAACTTTATCAAATGTCTCTGAAAGATTGGATGCACATATTTTGGCTATGCATATATATCATTGAAAAAAAAAAAAGAATGAAATCATTATTAATTTTTATATGTTTAAGATATATGTTAATGGTTAAGAACATGTTTACGTTTGCAAAAATTTGCCTTATGTTTGCAAAAACATTAAGGTGAATTGATACTTCTATACTCAATAGTATGATGTAATAGTTTTAAATTCATAGGAATATAAGTTAAACTTTCATTTATTAAAATATTTAATTTTAAATATTAGTTTACTGTCTAAAAAACTATAATTATTTTCTAATTTACTAACAAAAAGTAACAAAGATATATATATTGATTACATGCAAGAATAATTTTTTTCACGTTTTCCATCTACAAGTTATAAATCCATACACAATATGCTGTTGGATACATTTGATAATAATTAATAGTGCAATTGACAAAATTTTAAAGAGGTTGGTGAATTTTGATCAAAGCAGAGTTCCAAACTACTGATCTTAAGGGTCGTTTCAAAACAAGTGGGACCTTATTCTAACTTTTGAGCAAAAAGTTATTAACGAAACAAAAATTACTATAAACGGAAAAATTGCAGTTTTCGGGCCTAAATGAAGGAATTCGCCATTTTAAGGGGGTACCTCGTGGCAAAGCGACAAAAATTTGCTCAGAAGGCCGTTTCACTTCAGCCTACCAAATTTCATGCAATTCTGACTCCAAGTCCCATGATTTCTACTAGTGACTTTTTGCCTTGCGTGGTGATTTCAGGCGTGCGTGAGAGAATATAGGAAGGCCATGGCGGGTCGTATTTCCAGCATTAAATTGAGTGTTATAACACTCACTCTGATGTAGTGAGTAGGGGAGTGTTTTTTTTTTTTTTTTTTTTTTTTTTCATTTTAGGTTTGAGATGGAGTGTCATTTCTCCAAACCTCAAGAGAGGGGAATGTAATTACCCTTTATTCATTTAGGTAATAAAAAGTAAGGAAGATAGTATTGGCTAAATACTAAGAATTTTTTTTTTCATGTTTTGCATCTATTTTGGATCCAATGCAAAATTTTGATTCAGCTATATATATATATATATATATTTTTTTTTGAGAAGAATGGTTCAACTTATATTTGTTATATTTGTATTGTAATTTCCAGCCCTATAATGTCATTATTACTTGTATTACTAAAATAATCTTTATATATTTATTGTAGAAAAGGAAAAAACTATAAGCGAGTGACCTTAAAGAAGAATGAAAAAATAAAAGAAAAACACTTTCCTACATAATAAACAACTTAAGAGGCTATGTCATTGTGGGATATGCTCGTGAAAGTGTTTTAGATGTGATACAAGAAATGAAAATTTCTAATACATCTAATGGACTTGTCTTGTCTTAATCACACGAGAAATGTGATGACAGTCTAGTGAGAACACCTTATGCAAAGGGCATATGTATTTTTGGGAAGTCAATAAATCTAAGCAGACACGTATTGTTGGATACTTGTGCCTCCTATTTGTACATATTGGTAGGGCATAGAGTTATGGTAGGTCTTGACATATTTGTTGGAGACATAATACCATGAGGCAGTTGTTCCTAAATGGAAATGATTTCAGATTATAAAATGGATCCGTAATCAATTTTTTGAGTGAAGAGCAAGTAAACTACTCATCGAGGAAAATGGGGCTAAAGCCTATGACATAAAAGTCTCTAGGATGGCAACCCAACCTAGCTGACTGGAGATCCCAAGATCTAGGTTCAAAGGGACAACCAAACCGTGGAGACTAGTTTTATCACTATGGAGATAACATCTCCCACCCATTCCTATGATGAAATAGTGATGCTTGTAAGCGATGTTCAGGGTAAACTTTGCTTTTAATGATTCTTATATCTTGGAAAACCAAGTGGGGTATAGCAGGATACTTTTAATAAGAGTCACCTATATGAGTATGAAGTGGGCCGCTTCCATGAGAGTTTTAAGGCTGAATTCTCTAAAGCACTTCATGAATTTACTAGGTTATGTTTAGGGCCGAAATGAACACAACTATATGAACGAAATAGGTTCGAAAAGGAACTGTGTGAATTCTATTGTCTTGGTATACACAAATGGCTGAACAATTCAAGACATCATGTTCACTGGTTAGCTAGTATATCCGATAGTCTTTCACAAAGGAAAGTTCAAAACCAAAAGCTACTTCTCCTGATATAGTAACTTTTCTTCTATTCTCTCTTTGTTTGCATCATCATTTGCGTTGTGGTTTATCAATTTCCATTCATGTGGGGGATTGTTGGAAAAATAGTATTGAGTGAATAAGAAATTGATGTTTAATTTGTTCACTTGAAAATGTTATTAAAAGTGATGAAAATCCTGAGTCCCACATAGAAAAGGAAAGAGATAATATACGAATTTATATGCCAATGGGCCGGACATTGGGTTGGGTTTTGGTATATGTGGACTGGGCCTTCCTGTCCAAATAATAATTTTTTTTTGAGTCAATCAATCTGTGCACAGCAGTTTTTATTTTGAACAATGTGTCTGTTCACTAACGAATATAATTTCATATTCCCTTTGTCATGAAAACTATTTTTTGTAAAAAATTGTCTCAGAGAGAAAATAATTTTTTGCATTTATTTGTGTCAAAGAGAGAGAAAGAGACATAGAGTAGTTCGTAGAGCACGAACCTAGTGTGCTTCTTTGTGCTGTAGATCATTTTATTCTAGGAGGCAGACGTCCGTGAGTCTTAAAGCACTACCGATTGTGTGTGGGGGGAAATTTGCTTTAAGGAGATTATGTCAAACACAAGACTTGATTTGAATCATTCATCCTTCACGTATTTGGTCCATGGGTTTTCAATTATTTGTAGATTTCTTCTTATATATAGAGTATTTATTTATTGTATTTGTCTATCACATCTATTTGTGTTATTGTTTCTATTTAAATCTGCATTTTGTTCAGTTTGTTTTATTACAAACGTAAATTGTTGAGATATATCCAACAAAACCCAATTCACAAATTTATATATCACAATCCCAAAACTCTAAAAATTCTCACCATACAAAACAATGTATCGTTGCCTCTCCATCTTCTGCTTCCTTTTCCTCTTGGTCATCCTCTCTACCTCAGCTCACAGTGGCCATGATGACAGCGACGATGATAGCAGTGAAAATAGCAGCATTAACCTTCAGTCAAAGCCATTGATATTGGTGAAGATATAGTGCTTGATTCTCATATTTGTGGGCACTTTTGTTGGTGGTGTTTCACTTTCTTAAAATGGAACGAGGGGTTTTTGGTTTTGGGGACCCAGTTTGCAAGAGGTGTGTTTTTGGGTACGGCTATGATGCACATTTTGATTGATGCAAATAAAACTTTTGAGGACTTGACACTACAAAAACGTACCCTTTGCATTCATGTTGGCTTGTGCTGGATACTTGTTGACCATGGTTGCTGATTGTGTTGTCTCCTCTGTGTTTACAAGCGACGAAAAGGCTGGTGATCTCGAGCTTCAAGGTAAGCCAATTCAATCTTCTTCAAGGTAAGCCAATTCATATATGTTAATTTTTTTCTTTTTTGGGATCTTAGCATAATTTCAATTAATGTTGATGAATGGGATGTTAATCCTAAAGGTTGAAGCTTTAGGAATTGGTGAAATATATGAATTAATAGTACTTGTAAAGTATAATGGTCCTGATTAATTGATGAGATGGAAAAAGTTATTGAATTTACTTCTTTCCCCTCTCGGCTTTTCTCCTGAAAACTTGAGAGAGAGAGGGAGAGAGAGAGAGAGGGAGAGAGAGAGAGAGAGGGAGAGAATAAATGAAGAAAGTAATTTCCAGGGGAACAAGCACAAAACTGGGTGTTTTGGCTTTTTTTTTTTTAACTAACATGTGGGTTTTTGATGCAACTGTTTGGTCTGGTTGTTTTTGGAAGATGTGAAGCTGGTTGTTTTATTTTGAAAGGTTGACTGTATTCAATTAGCACATGAAAAGTTAGAATTAAGATGGAAAGGGTAGGTAATTTTGTCAAGTGTTTGGTAGCTTAGATAAATCCATGGTGAGAAATTAGGCTTTTCAGATTTAGTGTGCATTTGGGATAAGTTGAAAATTTTAAATTATTTGCAATTTCAGCTTATTTTTGCTACTATTCATGAGTCCCACTGTATTTTTTTAGTACTATTTATGAGTTCTACTGTACTATTTAACTAACTTTTACCTTTATCTATCGTGCTTTCAGCAAAAAGTTTTCAATTTGAATTAAATAGACTGTTCCCAAGCGGACACTTAAAACAATGTTGTTTGCAAGAAACAGTGTTGTTTGCAACATTGGATTGGATGCTGATGAGAATCAACAAGCATTCAAGGATCCATTGCATGTTCCAGTTGGGCCTATTACTAATTAAAGCAAGATCCAAGAAGATCAAAGAAGCACTTGATAGGCTGATTCAAGAGATTTGGGTTGATTCTAACGGAGGACATTTTAAGCTTGGCCCAAAGGAAGATAAAAGCGTAATAAATTTAATCCAAGCTATTGAGGGCTAATTTGGCTTAATTGGGCGTGATTTATGGCGTGGATTAATGATTGATTATTTTCCAACTCCATATCAGTTAATAGATATTTATCCTAGTCTGGAGCATCTAGTTTTGGACCAGATCTACCTTAATTTTAGGCTTTTATTATTTAGAATGTTTTTAGCTATTTTTCCTATTTTGGATCTGCTAATTTAAGGCCAAATCAACTTTTATTTAGGGCTTTATTATTTAGTACGTTTTTTTTTTTTAAATATTTTTCTATTTTCAGTCATGCCTTATAAATAGCATGCACTCATTGTAATAAGAGATTATTGAATAAAAATCAGAAAAGGTGAGGCTTTGCTCTTCTTTTGGTTCTTCAAGAACTGTGAACTTATCAGGGATTCTTCCTTGTGGCGTTCAAACTTTATACCTTTGGTTCGTGATTCATTATAATCATTGGGTCAATGTCTATTACTTATACCTTTGTTCGCGTTTCGATTATAAACGTTGGGTCAAGGTTTCTATCAAAAAAACTGAATTTTTAGCTTTCTTGGGCAAGTCGTGTCGATTGAGGTTCGCATCAGATGCTGTGGTGATTTTCTATTGGGGTGCAAAAGGAGTTAGGATGATAAAGTTTTGAAATAAATAAGTTTGAGCTTACAAGAAGCAAATAAAACTCTAGGCAAAAAGTCTCACAAGAAGCAAATCAAGCTAGACAAATCAAATAAATGTGAATCTCCTCTGTTGACTCCAAAAGGAGGATGTAAATGTGTAGTGGCTGTTCCTGTTTGATAACTTTATTTGATTTTTCCTTCATTTTAGGTGGAGTTGGGCAAGGAAATGGCACAAAAAATGGTGGGACTTCACAATCACAGAATCAAGAGAGAAACATGCTCATTCATTTCATGTTAGCATTAGACAAGCAAGCTCCTCCTTGGATGTAGTATTAGGTATATAACTTGTTAATGGTTCTATGACTGAATCAATATATTGATTGTATGCCTTAATAGGTGCACCACTCCCTAGCTCCTGCGGGTTCAGTTGGGGATAGCATTTTGTTGATTGTTGCCTTGTGTTTCCATTCTGTTTTTGAGGGCATTGCAATTGGAGTTGCAGAAACAAAAGATGATGCCTGGAAAGCTTTGTGGACAATTTCTTTACACAAGATATTTGCAGTCATTGCCATGGGCATTGCTCTCCTTCGTATGATTCCAAATTGTCCCTTCTTATCATGTGCAACCTATGCTTTTGCATTTGCAATTTCAAGTCCAATTGGGGTGGCCATTGGAATCATAATAGATGCCACAACTTAGGGTGCTGTGGCAGATTGGATCTTTTTATAATAGATTCTATTAGTGATCACACACTCCTAATTTTAATGTTCAATAGCAGATTTTTTTTTTCATAAGTTAATCTAGAAAATCATTAATTAATGGTGAATCATTGTCTTCTAAGATCAATACTGATAGAAGAATGTATAATGATTATGCCTATTCCAGTCTCAAAGCGTCACAAGTACGCTACAAATCAAATTGAATGATCAAATTGAAGCATGAAAGAAAGGGGTATAAATTATAATCAAAAGATTTGGAGTTACACAATGAATGTCATAAACTCCAGTCTGGTTTCACACATTAGGCAAATTGCAAATTACCAAAAACTATTCAAACTAGAGTTAAAATGTAAAAGGTGAGAAGCAGGGAGAGGTAAACTAGGGCATAATAAACAACAATGCCACCAAAATAATCACATGTTTTACATATACGTGCATACTTTAAACTGGCATACATATAAGATTACAATTATATTAACACTAGCTTGTAACCCCATGCATATGCATGGATACATTTAAAAATATACAATAAGATGTATAATATAAATTATATATATATATATGTATAATTTAAATACAATTGATAGTTATTTTTATGTTTTGTTAACTCTTTAAAAAATTTTGTAAGGATATTATTAGGTATGAAATGTAAATTGTCTATTTTCTTTTTAATTATTGTGAAACACCTTTTTTTTTTTTTTTTTTTTACGATTCATTTATTCTAAACTTATTGGTTTTTGATTTAATAACTCACTTGGATGAATATTTATGATGTGGTCTCACATATGATTCTAAAATTAAGAAATAAAACTTTTTAAGAATAAATAATTTAGGACACATGGTGCAAAATTGGAACTCTAATTTAGAATTTTAATTTGAGTTTCTCTCAACTTTACTATTATTATATATATAGATATAGATATATAGATTACAATTACATTATACACTCATGGGAGTGAGTTTCTCTCAGTTACACTTATTATTATATATAGATATATAGATTACAATTACATTATATACTCATGGGAGTGAAAGACACAATGACCAAAAGAGAGCTGGATTGATTGAACAATGGAAAGATGAATTCAACTTTTTTTTTTTTTTTCTCTGGGTTTGCTGTAAAAGGGTTTGTGGACTTTTTTTCTTTTTTGGGGTTTAGGAAATTCAATATTGGTACTTGAATCTTAGGGTTTTTGGGGATTTGTTGAACGTGGGGGAATTTTGGATTTTTTTTTTGTTCATTCGTAGTCTCATAGGGGTTCATTTATTTATATTTTTAAAACTTATTTTTTTAATTTGTTAAAATATTTTCTTTTCTATATATTCCTTTTCCGTTTGGATTTTCTTTATTATTAAAATTGTTTGATTTTTCTGGGGTTTGTTGCAAAGGGTTTGTTTGGGAAAAATTCAATTTCCTTTTCAGTTTGGTTGATAAAAAATAAATAAATTTCCTTTTCCATTTGGATTTCTTTGATTTTTTTATTTTTATGGGGTTTGTTCCTAAAGGGTTTGTGATTTTTTGGTTTCGGGAATTAGACATTGTTATTGAATTTTAGTTCTTCTGGGTATTGTGTTGAACATGTGCGTTATTGGAACTTTTTGAAAGAGTTTCACATGGACAATCCTAATCAGAAGAAGAGGAAGAGGAAGACTAGAGAAGACTCTGTAGCTGAGACATTAGCTAAGTGGAAAGAACACAATGTTGACAAGTCTTGTGCTGCTCCTAAAGCTCTGGCCAAAGGGTCAAAGAAAGAGTGTATGAAAGGAAAAGGAGGGCCTAAAAATATCACAGTGCCGTTACAGAGGGGTTGGGTAGAGGACATGGGGTAAATGGGTGGCAAAGATTCGTGAGCCAAATGGTGGAAAGAGATTGTGGATTGGGACTTTTAATAATGCAGTTGATGCTGCCTCTGCTGATGATGAAGCTGTTAGGACAATGTACGCTAGCTCTGCTCAACTCAACTTGCCAGATAATATCATATGGTACTTTTAATACAATACTCCAAATACTTTTTTCTATTTCACTCACCCTAATCTTATCTTAGGATTCATATTCATTTTTAGTTAAAATTTTTATTTAAAAAGAAAATTTAAACAACTTAATTAGCTCATAGATTTGGACAGAAATACTAAATTGACTTGTTATTAGAAGGGATTATTAAATTGACAAAAATTCATATAAACCAAAGGAAGTAATTTGGCAATTGAATAAGTTAATGGATTATAAATTGAAATTTTCTAGATCCTCCATCATAATTATTTATGTATTATCACTACAACAAAATATGTTTATTACAACAAAAAAAAATCGTTGCAATAACATCAAAGTCATTGCAATAGTTTATGCAAAGTGTTGCAATACAATTTGAGGTAATAGGTTTGTGCTACAAAAAAAAAAAAAAATTGTTGCAATAAACTTTAAAATATTTTAATTGAAAATTTTGATGTAATAATATATTTGTTATTGCAATAAACAATTTACTACATTGAATATCTTATAACAATAGGCTATTATTTCACAAATTTTAACGCAATAAATTGCAAATAATTGACAAAAATAATTTGAGTCAAGTTATTTCAATGATATCTTCATTGTAATAGATAATTGTTTCATATTTTTCATTACAATATATTGTAAAATAATTTCTATCAGATTATTGTAATAATATATTTGTTGCAAATTGATGTTTGTCATTGCAATAGATAGTAAAATAATTGATATTTAGTTATTGCAATGATATATTTGTTGCAATAAGCTATCACTTTGAAATTTCTATTGTCATCGGTTGCAAAATAATTGGTATCAAGTTATTACAATGATTTTTTCAATTTAAGTTATTGCAAAAAATTTTCTTAATACAATTTAGTACTAAAGCCTCTATTGAACTAAAAATTATAAGTTATTGCAACTAATTGTTATTAGTGTAATAATTAATCACCTTTAAGTTATTATTGCAACGACTTTTAATTTGTATATGTGATATAATTTCTAACACTACTATACTAATTTTGTTGTATTAACACTTGATGTAATAGATTTATTTTGATGTAGTGTATATATTGCATGAAGGAAATCAATTACATTTTTTTTTTTTTTTTATGAACAAGTAAATCAATTTGATGAGTACTAAAAAAAACAGTGAAAACTTTATAAAAGTTGAATGGGAGTCGGACAAGGAAAAGAGAAATAAATACCTTTTATTAAAAAAAAAAAAAAAAGAGTCTTTACATAACAACCAAAGAAGTGAGAAGGTTGTGCGCAAAGTACGCGGTCCAAATTTCCACAACACTGTGTAGAAAAATGCCACGTCATTATTTTCAATGGTCTCATTAAATTAAACCCTAAAATTCAGAGTGAGAGAGACAGAGCCTATAAATACCCACTATTTTACTCTTACTCTCACTCTCTCACACTCTGCTCTCATTCTTTCTCTTTAAAAGCTTTTTGAAATGAAATAAAGCTCTCTCTCAAAAACACAAACACACCCATTGATTCAGAAAGCACATGCAAAGGAGAAAAGAAAACACTAATGTTCGTTTTGAAACGCCTTGTTTTGGTCAAAAGAATCAAACAAAGATTATAAACACTAGAAGTTTCTTTCTTGTCTTCCTCAACTGGCTGAGAGGTACTTTAATTTTCAAACAATTTGTACAAGTTTATTTCTATTTTTATATTTTTTTTTCCTTTCTTTTTTGGGTTTTCTTTATTTTCTTGTTTGATTTTTTTCCCCTTGGGTTTAATTACAAAAGGGTTTATGGATTTTTTTTTTTTTTTTTTTTGGGTTTAGGAAATTCAATATTGTTACTTGAATCTTAGGGTTTCTAGGTTTCTCGTTGAATGTGGGAAATTTTGGATTTTCTTTGTTCATTTGTAGTCTTAATTGTTAGGAAGCATAGGTGCGGATTCAAGTGTGGGNTTCATTTTTAGTTAAAATTTTATTTAAAAAGAAAATTTAAACAACTTAATTAGCTCATAGATTTGGACAGAAATACTAAATTGACTTGTTATTAGAAGGGATTATTAAATTGACAAAAATTCATATAAACCAAAGGAAGTAATTTGGCAATTGAATAAGTTAATGGATTATAAATTGAAATTTTCTAGATCCTCCATCATAATTATTTATGTATTATCACTACAACAAAATATGTTTATTACAACAAAAAAAAATCGTTGCAATAACATCAAAGTCATTGCAATAGTTTATGCAAAGTGTTGCAATACAATTTGAGGTAATAGGTTTGTGCTACAAAAAAAAAAAAAAATTGTTGCAATAAACTTTAAAATATTTTAATTGAAAATTTTGATGTAATAATATATTTGTTATTGCAATAAACAATTTACTACATTGAATATCTTATAACAATAGGCTATTATTTCACAAATTTTAACGCAATAAATTGCAAATAATTGACAAAAATAATTTGAGTCAAGTTATTTCAATGATATCTTCATTGTAATAGATAATTGTTTCATATTTTTCATTACAATATATTGTAAAATAATTTCTATCAGATTATTGTAATAATATATTTGTTGCAAATTGATGTTTGTCATTGCAATAGATAGTAAAATAATTGATATTTAGTTATTGCAATGATATATTTGTTGCAATAAGCTATCACTTTGAAATTTCTATTGTCATCGGTTGCAAAATAATTGGTATCAAGTTATTACAATGATTTTTTCAATTTAAGTTATTGCAAAAAATTTTCTTAATACAATTTAGTACTAAAGCCTCTATTGAACTAAAAATTATAAGTTATTGCAACTAATTGTTATTAGTGTAATAATTAATCACCTTTAAGTTATTATTGCAACGACTTTTAATTTGTATATGTGATATAATTTCTAACACTACTATACTAATTTTGTTGTATTAACACTTGATGTAATAGATTTATTTTGATGTAGTGTATATATTGCATGAAGGAAATCAATTACATTTTTTTTTTTTTTATGAACAAGTAAATCAATTTGATGAGTACTAAAAAAACAGTGAAAACTTTATAAAAGTTGAATGGGAGTCGGACAAGGAAAGAGAAATAATACCTTTTATTAAAAAAAAAAAAAAAAGTCTTTACATAACAACCAAAGAAGTGAGAAGGTTGTGCGCAAAGTACGCGCGTCCAAATTTCCACAACACTGTGTAGAAAAATGCCACGTCATTATTTTCAATGGTCTCATTAAATTAAACCCTAAAATTCAGAGTGAGAGAGACAGAGCCTATAAATACCCACTATTTTACTCTTACTCTCACTCTCTCACACTCTGCTCTCATTCTTTCTCTTTAAAAGCTTTTTGAAATGAAATAAAGCTCTCTCTCAAAAACACAAACACACCCATTGATTCAGAAAGCACATGCAAAGGAGAAAAGAAAACACTAATGTTCGTTTTGAAACGCCTTGTTTTGGTCAAAAGAATCAAACAAAGATTATAAACACTAGAAGTTTCTTTCTTGTCTTCCTCAACTGGCTGAGAGGTACTTTAATTTTCAAACAATTTGTACAAGTTTATTTCTATTTTTATATTTTTTTTCCTTTCTTTTTTGGGTTTTCTTTATTTTCTTGTTTGATTTTTTTCCCCTTGGGTTTAATTACAAAAGGGTTTATGGATTTTTTTTTTTTTTTTTTTGGGTTTAGGAAATTCAATATTGTTACTTGAATCTTAGGGTTTCTAGGTTTCTCGTTGAATGTGGGAAATTTTGGATTTTTCTTTGTTCATTTGTAGTCTTAATTGTTAGGAAGCATAGGTGCGGATTCAAGTGTGGGTGCGGTGTGGTGACTCAGCAATTTTTGAAAAAGTAAGGTGTGGGTGTAGTGAGATATGTTTCTTAATAAATTATTAAATATATTTTTATTTTTATTTTCTTTAGGTTACTAAACATATTTTTTCATATAATGATAAACATATACCAAATAATTTGACAAATATATAATAACTAAATAAAAAAATCAAGTAATCAACTCAAGTCTTAACATTACAACTCATATAATTTTTTTTTTAAAAAATAGGATAATAGAGACAGTCAGATAGATTGAGGGACGAATATAGAATGAGCAATAGAGCATGTGAGAAAGAGATGAAGGGTGAGAAGGAAAGCAAAATACCTTCGCCAGTGAGCTTGGGTCAGTGAGCTTGTGATTGAGAGATGGAGAGATTGAGACCGAGAGATGAAGAGTGAGCTTGAGGAGAGATGGACGGATTCTAATTGGATGAGTAGTGGGTTAGAGAGTGTGGATTAGAGAGAGAGACAAAGAAAACAGAGAGAACAAAAGAGCTTGAGTTGCAGTTTTAGGGTTTTTTTTTTTTTTTTCCTATAAACTAGAGTCAAATGGTGCGTTTTGCTTCTTCTTTTTTTTTTTTTTTTAAAGAGCACTTATTTCAGCGCTGTTTCAGCCCTTTCTGGACCGAATGCAACTACGTTGACAGTCGCACAGCTTATCTGTGCGTGTTAGACGTGAGTGCGCCGCCCCTAGAGGCACACCCTTGCTTTCCTAAGTCTCAGAGCAGTTCATTTTTTTTTAATAATTATAAAAAAATGAATTTTCTTTTCTATTTATTCCTTTTTCCTTTTGGGTTTTCTTGGTAATTTTTTTGGGGGATTTGTTGGAAAAGGGTTTGTAATTGTTAGGTTTAGGCAATTCAATTTCCCTTTTTGTTTGGGATTTTCTTTATGTTAGGTTCTAAAGATTTAGGATTTTATGTATTTAGAACTGTAATTTGTATTGTTGGCAAACCATGATCAAAACAAGTTGTTTAGTCTTATTTATGCTTGCTCAAAGTTGGGTCTTTCATGTAAAGTTGGAATCGAGTGGCTGCAAATGCAGTGGTGCATTTCGGCCTGGCTCGATCGATTGAAGGAAAGATTCGATCGATCAAATCTCGGGCAGAATGTTTTTCTACAGAATATTTCAGCTCAGCCCTAACTCATTAAACGTTTTGGGTTTTCTGTTTTTTCCCTAGGTATATAAAGAAAAACCTAGCCACGTTTTTAGGGTTGCTCCAGTTGAGTTGTTGCTCATACTTTACTGTTTTGTGTAAATCTCTTGTGAGATCTAGAGGAGCTTTCCTTTACACAAAGCTTAGGGTTTTCAAGGTAGAGATTACTTCAACATCTTGATGATCAACTCGGTTGCTACCATAGAAGTTTAAAGATTATCAAGCGTGGGTGCTTGTAGCTAATTGGAGAATCCAAGAAAGAAGGAGTCCATGGATTCAGAGCTTGCACGTGGTCGTGTCAGTAAGTTCTATTGGTGGGTAGCATTAGGAAGTCAAGCGGGGAGCTTGTAAGTCCTTTTGTATGAACTTCAATTCTTTCGCATAGTGGATTCAGGTTTACCTTGAGGATAGTTAGGTCAAATCCTCCCCAGGTTTTTACTGTGTAGTTTCCTAGGTCATCATATCATTGTGTCTTTTATATTTCCGCTACTTTACACTTTTGATGTGATTGTGTGTTTGTGATAACCTAGAATTGCTTAAATTGACTAAGTTAATCACTTGGCTAATTAACTAGGTTAATCTGGTTGTTTTAAGGGGTCTAAAACCGTTCACTTTATTATTAAATCACTTTTCTAGGGTTTGCTTCAAAAGGGTTTGCTTGGGAAATTCAATTTCCTTTGAAAAAGCATTCTATTTCATCTCATACTCATGCATTGTGTTTCATTGTTTTTAATACTTTGAGGAGTTATTTTCAAAAATTGGTTTGAGTTTTTCAAAACTGAAATTTTTCTCAAAATACTGTGATCCACTGCCTGTTTCGATCGATCCATTCTGTTTTTTGATCGATCGAAAATATTTAAAATCCTTTTTAAAACTTTTGAAATGATTCGATCGATCGAATGTAATTTTCGATCAATCAAAATTTGTGAATCAGGTTTTTTAAACAGTACTCTTTGACTGATTCCACTCATTTTTCAAAAGACTTTTTCAAACTTTCTTTTCTCTCTCCGACTAGGCAAGGATCTACAGCGATTTTTTGTCGTTTTCCTCCAAAATTTTTGCAAGAATTCTCTTTCCTTAAGCCGGTAAGTCTCTTTTGCCCCTCATTTTTGAGCTTCTTTGCATTTTTCATGCATTTTATCTCAAAATTTTGGACCTCTTTCTTTTTGGGATTTTTGATGTTTTAAGCCCAATTTTGTGCAATTGATTAATGGGTTATTATGGGGACAGGCTATAAATATGTTCTTGATAGTTTAATTTGATCAATTTTGGGTTTTGTGGAAAATTGAAAATTCTAGGGTTTCTAATTGTTCCAAATTGGGGATTTTGTTCAATTAGGTTGAATTTGATAAAATTGGCTTGTTGATTAGATGTAATTAGGCATTATCATCTATGGATTGTATTTTGTAATGCTTAATTCATCAATGTGCTTTAAAATTTTACAAGTGGTTTTCAAATTTTTGGGGATTTTGGTTAGAAACTCTATGCTCGAGCCAATTTTGTGAAATTGAACTTTGTTTAATGCATTAGTACATGCATCATGGCATTTTAACTGTTCATGCATCATATAGTTTTTTTTTATTATTTTTTTTGGTGCTAACTTGTAGTCTGTCCTTGGTTTTTTATTTGTTTCTCTTTTGGTTTTCTCTTGTGTCTCTGTCCTTTCCTTAGCATCATGCCTAGGAAAACTAGGGCTCGTAGGTCTGTCCTTTCTCCTACTCCTTCCCCCCCGTCCTTTGACCGTGAGAAATTTCCGAGTGAGAAAAACCAGGAGATCTTTGAGAAGCTGAACCTTAAGCGTAAGATATGGTCTGAGCATTTTGTCATTGTAGATGAGTTGGATCCTGCCATTAGGGCAAACTTAGGGCGTAGGGGCTGGCTACCCTTGGTGGATATTTCTGATCCTCCTTCACCTGCTACCTTGATTCGAGAGTTCTACTCGAACATCTCGATCCGCATCTATGATTCCAACACTTTAGTAAAGAGTTGGATACGAGGCGTAGAGTACACCATTACTCCTACCGTAGTGGCTGATCCTAGGATCACCACTGCTGAGCTTTCTGAGCTACACTATCTTTTCTTTAGGATAGCGTGTCACTGCTTTTGGCCCATTTCTCATCTACACACCATTCCTCTTGAGAGGTATGTATTTTTGTATGCTCTAGTTACTGATGCTCCTATCATTTTTCCTCATTTGTTCCTTCGTTCTTTGAACGAAATGTATAAGAGTTCATCTTCCTCTCATGCCCTAGTTCATCCTATTTTTATTCATAGGATTCTTCTTTATCTTGATCTTAGTGGTTTCCCCTCCTCTGAGCCTGTGCATGTCATTGGTCCTTTAGGTGCGTCTTTTCTTAGGCAGAGGGCTGCTCATCTTCGAGCTGGCTCTAAACACCATAGGTTTACACCTTCTGGGTCCACACCTCCTCCCTCTTCTTCTACAGGTCCTTCTGGTGAGGCTGTTCCTGATCCTGATGTTGTTGCTGCTGCTGCTGTTCCTCCACCTCCATCGGATGACTTTGATATTCGTCGTACTTTGGAGACTGTCATGACCGTTCAGGCAGCTCATGGTCAGATTTTGGTGGACTTGCTTGATGAGATCCGTGCGTTGCGAGCTGATCTGGCACATCTTCGGTCTCCCTCACCACCTCCTTTTGATGATGGATTGTGATTGCCCTTTGGCATTCCGTCACAAAAAGGGGGAGTAGTATTTGTAGAGGAGTTTTGTAGTTAGGGAGAGTTTTTGTTGTTTTGAGGAGCTTGTGAAGCTGTTAGATTGTATTTAGGTGCTTCACCTTGCATATCATTTTTTTTTTGGGATATTCATGTTAGGGGGAGTAACATTGATTGATATACATGTTTTCTTTTTGATTCTTGTTGCTTTGGATTCACTATTTATTGATTTATATTCTATGAATTATTCATTTGATATATGTCTTTATTGTGTGCTGTGTGAATCATACAAGAATGTTATACCTGTTTATATACTATTTTCTGTTACACATGCGTTTATGCGTTTGTTGAGTATTTCAGGAATAAACAGGTTGATTCAATTGAGCTACTATCTACACTTGCAACTGATGGATAGTAGTTAGGATTGAATTTTGGTTTATGAGCATTATTTTGTAAAGGGCTTTTTAAATTGTAAACTTTGAACTTAGTGTTGTGTTTTGTCAAGGATTGCCAAAGGGGGAGTTTGTTAGGTTCTAAAGATTTAGGATTTTATGTATTTAGAACTCTAATTTGTATTGTTGGCAAACCATGATCAAAACAGGTTGTTTAGTCTTATTTAGGCTTACTCAAAGTTGGGTCTTTCATGTAAAGTTGGAATTGAGTGGCTGCAGATGCATTGGTGCATTTCGGCCTGGCTCGATCGATCGAAGGAAAGATTCGATCGATCAAATCTCGGGTAGAATGTTTTTCTGCAGAATATTCCAGCTCAACACTAACTCATTAAACGTTTTAGGTTTTCTATTTTTACCCTAGGTATATAAAGAAAAACCCTAGCCACGTTTTTAGGGTTGCTCCAGTTGAGTTGTTGCTCATACTTTGCTGTTTTGTGTAAATCTCTTGTGAGATCTAGAGGTGCTTTTCTTTACACAAAGCTTAGGGTTTTCAAGGTAGAGATTACTTCAACATTTTGATGATCAACTCGGTTGCTACCATAGAAGCTTAAAGATTATCAAGCGTGGGTGCTTGTATCTGATTGGAGAATCCAAGAAAGAAGGAGTCCGTGGATTCGGAGCTTGCATGTGGTCGTGTCAGTAAGTTCTACTGGTGGGTAGCATTAGGAAGTCAAGCGGGGAGCTTGTAAGTCCTTTTGTATGAACTTCGGTTCTTTCGCATAGTGGATTCAGCTTTACCTTGAGGATAGCTAGGTCAAATCCTCCCCAGGTTTTTACTGTGTGGTTTCCTGGGTCATCATATCATTGTGTCTTTTATATTTCCGCTGCTTTACACTTTTGATATGATTGTGTGTTTGTGATAACCTAGAATTGCTTAAATTGACTAAGTTAATCACTTGGCTAATTAACTAGGTTAATCTGGTTGTTTTAAGTGGTCTAAAACCGTTCACTTTATTATTAAATCACTTTTCTAGGGTTTGCTTCAAAAGGGTTTGCTTGGGAAATTCAATTTCCTTTTCTGTTTGACTGATAAAAAATAAATAAATTTCCTTTTGCATTTGGGTTTTTTTGATTGTTTGATTTTTCTGGGGTTTGCTGCTAAAGGGTTTATGATTTTATTTGTTTGAGAAATTAGACATCGTTACTAAATTTTAGTGTTTATGGGTATTATGTTGAACAAGCACATTATTGGAATTGTTTGAAAGAGTTTCAAATGGACAATCCTGATGAGAAGAAGAGGAAGAGGAAGACTAGAGAATACACTACGACAAAATGTACTTTTAGTGACGAAAATTAGTGAGGAAATATTTTTTTGTTGCTAAAAACACAGCTTTAGTGATGAAATATGAATTTCTTCACTAATAGTGAAGAAAATTATAACATTTAGTGACGAAAAATAAATTTCGTCACTATTGTGACCTGAAAAATGGGCACCAGCGGAGGGAAACTTTGGTGCGAGTTTAATTATTCTATAGCGATGAAATATTTCGTTGCTAAAAATTGAAATTATTAGTGATAAAATATATCGTCACTGTAGGTATTGCTGTGGATAGTATTAGTGACGAAAATCATTTTGTCACTATAAGGAAGAATTAGTGACGAAAAATAGTCAACACTAAAAATAATAATAGTTTTGCACTTCCATGTTTTTAGCGATGGAATCACAATTCGTCACTAAAAATATGCTATAGTGACAAAATATGATTTTCGTCTCTAAAAATCTTTACAAAATTTGGGTTCTTTAGTGAAGAAATTGACCTTCATCGCTAAAAACATAAAATCCTACTACCTTTTGCGACAAAGAGGAAGCAAAAGCGACAGACCAATTTGTCAATAAAAATACCATGACTTGTTTTATTTCTTTTTGATGAACACTAGTACACTACCTTCTTTTTTATTTTCTTCAGGTCCTTTCTAATAGCTAGCCTTCACCTTCGTTCCCAAAAGAAACTAAGCGACGGTTCTGATAAACTTCGCCAATAAGAACCCAATCAGTCGCCAATAACCCTCGCCGATTAGAACCAAACCGTCACCATTAACTGTCGCCAATAAGAACCCAAACTGACGCCGATAACCATTCATGATGGTTCTGAACCCGAACCCAAACCCAATCGTTACGAACCATTTGCGATGACTTTGGCAACCGACGCCGATAACCATTCACGATGGTCTCGAACCCAAACCCAAACCCATTTGGACCAAATCGGGTTAGATCCGAGCTATGGCACCACTATGTTCACCCATTCGGACTCTTGCAACTCCTTCACTGACCGAATCGGGTAAGCCTCCTGACTTCTCTGTACAATGCTTTTTATTTTATTTATTTTAATTTTTTTAAAAATAAATTCTAGGAACTATGAAAAAGAAAGTTGCTTCAAAAAAGCTTTGCGAATGATTAAAAGCAAATGGAAACAAGTTGCTGGGTCATTTGTTCAATTTTTTCAATTTTTTTGTTCCTTTGTTCTAAAGCTTGTGAAGTTGCTGGGTCTTATATATGAAATTAGTAATATGAGTAAGTTTTATTTATTTATTTTTAATTCTTTGGATTATTCCCTGTAATCTTATACAAGTTAGTTCATTTTGTATGTGAAAAAGTTTTATATAAGAAGATGTTAAAATGCCATAATGCAGAAATTGAGAAATGCCATAATGCCAATGTTAAAATTTGCCATGTTTTTTGAAACTACAAGGGTTTGAAGCTTTTGTGAATAAAGTATGCTTTTTAATACATTTAGAGCAAGTTGGGATTTTTTGGTTTAGTCTTAAACATTGTTGTGCCCATGCTTTTTATGCTATACTCATATTGATATTCATTTTGTACGTTGTAGTTGGAGTATTTGGTGGCTTTGGTAGCAAGGAGTGGGTGGCTATTAGAATAACCAAAACATTTGGGTATGTCTCATTCATGGGTTCGACACATTTCAGCCCGGAAGAGGCAATGTGGTCTTGTTGGTTTACTTCATAGAAGCACTTCTCTACACAACTATGTGATTGACCCAATCCCATATATTTATAATTTAAGAATAATGCATTGTTTAATAGATAAAAAATTATGTTTTTTTATTTATTAGTTTGAGTATTATTAGAAATTTAATGGTTTTTTGTTGAATGTGATGACAAGGTTAGTGATTGTTTGCGTTGCTGCAGGGGAATAGAAAGAGGCTTAGATCTGTGAAAGTCAAAGACTAAAGCTTAGCCAACAAATCAAACTTATATGCTTAGCTTGATCATAGTAAGTAAACTCTGTTTAAATACCTATAAAACTCTGTACTTGTAATGTTTGTGATTGGTTTTGTAGTGGATTGATGTGTTGGAACAAGCGGATGGCTTGCATGGTGTTATAAGGTGGTTTAAATTCATATTAGTAGTGTCTTTAGTTTCTTGCAAATGTGAATGGACCTTGTTGATTAGATGTGATAAATAGTACTTTAATTGATTTCAATACTTGTAAAAACTCTATGCTTGTAATGTTTGTGATTGGTTTTGTGGTGGGTTGTTATGTTGGAGCAAGCGGGTGGCTTGCCTGGTGTTATAAGTTGGTTTAAATTCATATTGGAAGTGGCTTTAGTTTCTTGCAAATGTGAATGGACCTTGTTGATTAGATGTGATGAATAGTACTTTAATTGATTTCAATACTTGTAAAAACTCTATACTTGTAATTTTTGTGATTGGTTTTGTGATGGGTTGTTGTGTTGGAGTAAGTGGGTGGCTTGTATGGTGTTATAAGGTGGTTTAAATTCATATTGTGAGTGTCTTTAGTTTTTTGCAAATGTGAATAGACTTGTGCATTCATAAATGAGATAGAACTTTATCTAAGTAGCTTATAGACTTAAATGTTAGACTACATTATGCATGAGTTGTCTTTCTCAAAGCTAGAGCATATAATAATGACGGTCAAGTTCTTGAATTGGCAAAAAATTTCAAAGATGTTCATTTCAATCCAAATACAAATATGTAGATACACCATGAGGATGAAGCAACATATGTATGTGTATCATTCCATCCCTATCATATTTGTAAAGCTATAACATATGTATTATTAATGTTATGATAATTTGTTTCTTTCTCTCTTTCAAATGATAGGAAAATATTCTCAAAGTGCAAGAGGATCATTGTCAAGATCCTAATGCAATTCCCCTTACACAAGAGGAGATCTCAAACTTGGTTTTTAAGAAGAAGTCAGGTATTGTAAAAGGACTTGGCATGAGATTTTCCTCTTCTCTAGTAACCACTGCCTCATCTAATTCCTCGATGGAGTATTGTTAGAAATGTTTCTTATAACATAGTTGATGTTTTTACTTTACAATTTTAATGTAGTATTGTTTTTATATATGTGCAGATTTCTTATTGATGGCTTTTAGGGGATTTACTTTTGGCATTACTTGAAGACATATGAGGACATCTTCCGTTAGTTCTAATTATATTATGCTACACTTTTTGTATTGTTATAAAACATCTTGAGTTATTGTATGTATTGCAAACAATTATTGTATGGAAAGAGTTTGAAATGGATACTTGTTTTATTTTTTACTTGTGGAATGTATGGATCTTTTTTTTATAAATGTGTTGTTGAAATAAATGTGTTATTCAAATGTGAGGTTTTAATAATGTAATGATAGGTTACAAGTTAATATCAAAGCCATGAAAAAAATAAAAACAGAAAATAAGTTTTAGCAACGAATTTTTTCGTTACAAATATAGCAACAAAAAATTGTTTTAGTGACGAAATATTTCGTCGCTAAATGTAGCAAAATTTTGTAAGAAATGGTTTTAGTGACGAAAATTTTCGCCGCTATATGTGCCTGGATTTTCTTAAAAATAGTTTTAGTGATGAACTTTTTCATCAATATAAATACCTAAACATAGTTTTAGTGACGAAATATTTTCGTCATTGAATAGTGTTTTTAGCAAGGAAAAAATTTAGTGACAAAACGTTTTTGTCACTAAAAGTTTTTTTTTTTTTTTTTTAATTTTAATCAAAGCGGATTTTTAGTTATGAAATTTTTCGTCACCAGGACTTTTAGTGATGGGGTTTCAGGGACGAAATGAGTTTCGTCACTAAAAGTCCAATTTCGTCACTAAAGGTCCTTAGTGATGAAAAATTGGACTTTTAGTGACGAATTTTTTCATCACTAAAAATACATTTTGTTGTAGTGATATACTCTGTAGCTGAGACACTGGCTAAGTGGAGAAAATACAATGCTGCCCAACTTGAGTCTTGTAATGCTCCTAAAGTTTCGTCCAAAGGGTCAAAGAAAGGGGTGTGTGAAAAGGAAAGGGAGGGCCTGAAAATTCATAGTGCTGTTATAGAGGGGTTAGGAAGAGGACATGGGATAAATGGGTGCAGAGATTTGCGAACCGAATGGCGGAAAGAAACTGTGGCTTGGGACTTTTGATGATGCAGTTGATGCTGCCTTCGCTTATGATGAAGCTACTAGGATAATGTACGTTGCCTTTGCTTGACTCAACTTTCCAGATGTCATGAGTCACACATTCTTGATGGAGTTTGCAAATGAGTGTTGTTTGTCTTCTTCTGAATCAGGTCATTATTCGATGGGAAGTCCTATGGGTAAAAAAAAAAAAAAAAAACACACGCACGGACACTATTTTCTTGGTCAAAATTAGTCAATTTCCTTTATTACGGTGAAGTGGAAATAGCAGAAAACGTGAAACATACTCCTACGTGAATTATCTCTGGAAACTGTTATGGTCGAAGAGGGTATCAGAAAAAGAAAGGTCTAGAAGATAAAGAATGGGTGGAGGAGATTAAAACAGATGAAAACTAGACAAAAAGAAAATGTGGCTTGTAGGTGGGTGGGAAAAGTAAAACCATATGGGGCCTAGTTGGGATTATGGTAGAGATATAAGTGAAAAACAATTACGTAAATTGGTTCATAATTAATAAAAGATAATATAATTCTAGTATAATATATTTTTGTATTGCTATATTAGGTTAATATATTGGGATTATACAATGTGGGGATTATATATATATATATAAAAGCAGTTTAAATGGGTACCAAAATATTTTTTCTCTTTTGCCAATTGAAATAGCCTTCGGTATGATATTGACTCCCTTAATATGTATTGATACCCATTTTCAATAAGAAAAGTCCAATGGCAAAACAAGCCCAATATCGCACAAATAAGGAAAGAAATAAAAAGACTAGAAAGCAATGGCAAGAACAATGAGTTGTAAAAGCCTAAGGAGAAAGAATACCTATGAAGAATAGGAAATGGAGCATGAAGACCCATATGGAAAAGCCCATCACTGAAGAACACCTCCTTTCAGAAAAGAGGGAAACAGGCCCTAGATGGGCCCAAAGATAGAAAAGAATGAAAGAATGCCCAACAGGCCAGCTTTGCAAGAACCAACAACAACAAGCAAGCCCACAGGCCCAAGAAGGGGCAAAAATAGGGCAAGCCTAGCAAGCCATGCTGATCCTCATAAGGGACAAGCATGGGTAGAGGAGATTCAGACTTAGTGGAGGAGTAGACGAGGAAAAGTTGAACAGCAACTATAGAAACAACGTGAGAAAGAAAGAAAACAGAAACAGAAAGTAATGGAACAACCACGCTATGGTCGGAGCTCTACTAACCTGTATCCATCCAATGCAAGGGAGGTGGAACTTATAGAGATTTTGATTTTGGTTTTAGTTCTTGACAGAGGGTGTGGTTTGGTGGAAGGGGAAAAATGGCCTATTTTCGATATCCAACCAGGGCCTCTTTTGGGAGATGCTTTACTGGGATTACATCTTTACCCAGAATAGGTAGTAGGTGGCTGGGACTACTTGATGCATGCCAAAAAGGTAGGTAGAGAGAGATCCAAAGCCTTATCCATCGAAGCAAGAGAGGACTCACAGTAGAACCAAATGGATAATAATTTGTCATGAGATGGGTAGTGAAAGATAGAGAAAACACTGGGCATGACCAGATGTAGTGGAGGCCAAGCAGCCAGTAGGTTAGTAGGCAACTCTAAAAAGGTGTTCATAGTACAAAAAAAATATAGTTGGTGAGCAATTACGTAAAAGAGAGAAATCTCATAGGATTGACCTAGTATAAATAGGAACAGTAGCGATAAGTGGAAGTAGGATAGCAACTAAGGCAAGAAACAGAAAGAATTGAAAGAGAAATAACTGAGAAAAAATAAAGAGCTGAGTAAAAGCAAAAAGAGTGAGCACGGCAAAAAAGACATGCATCAATAGGTCATCTTTTCTCTCACTCTTACAATAAACCCACTCTTCATGATCCCAATGAAAAAACAAGCATCTATCCAGACCCATTCCCTAAAATTCCCAACTTTGATGGCTTAGCCTAATAGCAAGGTTGTCCAAGTTGGGGTTTGAGCTCTCTTTAGTTCACTTCCTGTGGAAAAACTCATCATTTTACATGTATTATTTATGATAACTGCTTTCCTGACTAACCCTTTTTGCTATAACTAAACATTCTACTATAAGATATTTGCTCTCGAATCTATAAACATGTATTGACATTTGCGGATTAATATACATGTATTTGTTAATGTTTGTTGTCTTCATTTTGGATGCTGGTTTTGTGCACAAACGGGCTCTTTAGCAAGGTCCTGGTAGAATAATGGGTCAGGCCCAACTCTCCGACCCAGAGCAAAATCAACCATAGCCCAAAAGCACAAAAAGGCACCTACAATATGTTAACACTAATTGGAGTTTCATGATAACTTTCATTTTATATTATAGTTCCCCTAACTTGGAGTCTTGACTCTGTTTCTATCCATATAAAAGTAACAAACAATCAATCATAGTCTACCATGTAAGGAAAATTGTGACAAAAATTGTGAATTTGTTTGTAGTAGTAAAAGACACTTTAGACTCTCTCTCTCTCTCTCTCTCTCTCTCTCTCCTATATATATATATATATAGTTTTTTTTTCCTATATTTTTGTGTATACTTTGTTTATATATTTCTTTCAGACATCAAATCTTCATTGAAAAAAATAGTCAAGAATTTTTATATTAAAAAAGTTATAAAAGAAATATAAATAAATAAATAATAATTCAAGAGAATAAAAAAATACAATAAAAAATGTTTCCAATATTGAAAAGTGTTAAAAGTTCAAATTTTATATAATTATTTATTATTTTTCATAAAATGAGTGTATAAGAAAAAACATTTAGAAATAATTAACTATATATTAAAATCTTTAATTTGCTATGGTTTTGAGGTTAAACTTTAAAGTTTTAAATGCGCAATGGTTACTATATGGTCTAAAAAAATGTTTGTTATAATAATCATTTTATGAGTTTAACAAAAATCTTAAGATTGTTCTACGTACTAGAAAGTCATTAAATGAGAATTCTAAGTAAAATTTTGACTATTAAAAAAATAAAACAAAAATACACTAAGAAATAAATGTTGTATGGGATTTAAGTGATAATGCATGCCATCCTCTCATTTTCCCTGCCCATTGTACTTTTGTTTGTCATTTCGAGGTGGTATACCATGCATTAGAGACATGTTTTTTCTCGAAAAAGTATTTTATATAAGATGATACCATATTATTCGTATCAAAATCTAAAAAATGGGAAATATGTGTATAAAAATAACTTCATGTCTTTTGTGTCTTTCATTTGTTAGTGGGGTAGTTATTTTTTTACTAACATATCTCACACTTATTGGATTTTGATACTATTAGTATGGTAATATTTGATACCAAATACCTTCTTGCTTCCTCCCTCTAACATGGAGATGGACCCGCAAAGTGAGAGAAAGGAAACACACATTAAATGCATGGTGTATTTTCTCGTCATTTTCACCCTTCAACAGTGATTGATCAATTCCTAAATAGAAATTCTACCTTTACATCCACATGTTCCTTTTGAACGGTAGATCCCTCTCGATCTGTCTCCGATAGAAAGAATCACAATTATTGTCTCTCTCTATTGAAAGGTGAAAGTATGTTGTAATTATCCTTCACTTGCTTGTTATAAATTCTACTTCAAAAAACATCATTTCTCACACTACTACAACAACGTCCATTGAATACTTATTATTATTATTCTTATATACTCTCATCAAACCCACTTTTGTCCTGTCGTGGCACCACCAGCCATCTCTCTAGTTTTTACAGTTTACACGGTTCTATTTTTTTCAGATCTAGATCTAAATAATTTCTAAAGAAAAAAAAAATAGAGAAGAAGGAGAAGAGGAACAAAGACAAAGTATTGTAGAAACTCTATTGCTGAATTTCGGATATCCAACTTCATTTACAACTCACATCTATATATAGATGTGTTAAGGAGTTTAGGATGACTACAAGCTTCAAGAACACTACAGAAGTTTGCTTCATTTCTCTTTAATTGGCACTTGTCCATGAGGTGTCTACTTACATGCTTGCTTGGTGCTGGATTCTTCATTTGTTGACACTTAGATTTCAGTTGCTTCTTTCTTTGACACATAAGGAGCCACTTGTCAATTATAAATTATGAAAGTTTAATATGTGTATAAAATACCTTTGAACGTTTAGACCGTNTTTTTTTTTTTTTTTTTTTTTTTTTTTTTTTTTTTTTTTTTTTTTTTTTTTTTTTTTTTTTGGTGTAGGGAATTTCTTACCAAACTTGTTAGTTCACAAATACGATGTGTGCATTATAATTACAACATGAAGGGACAACTTTCTCATATTCCTCGAGTGACTTGTGAAGAATCACTTATTTAGTGGAAAGGTGATCCCTTTGGAAATTTCACTTTCAGTGCCCTTCTCTTGGTTTGGGCCTTTCTTTTCCATGAAGAGGCCTTCAATTTGTTTCCCTTTTCTTTCAATGCCCTTCTCTTGGTGCTGGATTCTTCATTTGTTGACACTTAGATTTCAGTTGCTTCTTTCTTTGACATATAGGGAGCCACTTGTCAATTGCAAATTACATTTAAACACCCCCTCTTAATTTGTAATTCCCACATTTTTCTTGAACACTTCCAGTTTTTTGAAAGTACCAACTTTTGTAAAAATATCTACTAGTTGCTCATTTGTGTTGACAAAGTTGAGCTGTATTTCTTCTTCTTGCACCAATTTTCTGATGAAGTGATGGCAAAATTCAATGTGCTTTGTTCTACTGTGAAACACCGGATTTTTGGTCATAGCAATGGCTGACATGTTGTCACAGTAGATGATGGTTGGCATCTCTTCACTCTATTGCATGTTTGAAAGAATTCTTCTTAGCCATATAGCTTCACATGCTGCATCTGTTGCTACTATGTATTCGGCTTCGGCTAATGATAATGCAACAGTTTTTTGCTTCTTTGAGGACCAAGAAATTGGTTTTGTACCTAGGCAAAATAAGTAACCAGAAGTGCTTTTGCGGTCATCAATTGAACCTACCCAATCGCTATCTGTATTTCCCACTAGCTTGCTGTCTTTTTCTTTCACATATTTGATACCAAGTTTATTTGTACCATTTAGGTAGCATAGAATTCTTTTTGCTGTTGTGAGATGGATTTTGCTTGGTTCATTCATGAATCTGGAAATAAGACTGACTAGTTGCACAATATCTGGCCTTGTGTTTGTTAAATAAATTAAGCTTCCAACCAAACTTCGATAATTTCTTGCATCAACCTTTTCTACGCCATCGTCTGAGTGCAATTTCTCATTGAATGCCATTGGAGTGGATATTACTTTGCAGTTGTTCATTTGGAACCTTTTAAGTAGATCTTCAAGATATTTTTCTTGAGAAATAAATATTTTTCCTTTGCATTGACGTACTTGGATCCCTAGAAAATATTTCATGGGACCTAAGTCTGTCATTTCATATTCTTTCATCATTGCTCCTTTAAATTCTGCAACCATCTTTGGGTTTGTACTTGCATACATAAGATCATCAACATATAAACAAACTAAAAGAAAATATTTTATACCTTTTTTCTTGACATATAGTGATGGTTCACTTGGACTTCTTTGGAATCCATTTTGCTGAAAATATGAGTCAATTTTGCTATTCCATGCTCGCAGCGCTTGTTTTAGTCCATATAAGGCTTTTTTGAGATGATAGACCTTATCTTCTTTTCCTTTCTGCACATAGCCTAGAGGTTGTTCCACATATACCTCTTCTTCAAGTTCTCCATTTAAGAATGCTGCTTTTACATCAAGTTGGAAAACTTGTAGCTCCATTTGGGCTGCTATGACCAGGACAATTCTGATAGTTTCCATGCAAGCAACTGGTGCAAAAGTTTCATTGAAATCGATGCCCGATTGTTGTGAGTAAACTTTTGCCACCAATCGCGCCTTGTGCTTTTGAATTGAACCATCTTCTTTGTACTTGGTCTTATAGACCCATTTTAGCCTGATTACTTCTTTGTCTTCAGGATGATCAACAAGTTCCCATGTGTTGTTCTTTTCAATGGTTGCAATTTCATCAGTCATTGCTTTTATCCATACTTCTTCTTTAGCTGCATCTTCAAAATTTTGAGGCTCACATGCAAAAAATGCAACATCACAGGATTCATAAATTTCTTTGAGAGACCGTACTCTTCCTGGTGGAGTTTCAAACTCTGAAGATGTTCCAATTGAAGGACTTGCTTTTGCTGATGGGCTGTGGCTTGGACTTGCACTTGGAGTTGATTGAGAACTTGAACCTTCTTGATTTGTCACTAGTTCAATAATCTCTAACATCTTAGGCCCTTGATTGGAATCGCTTTCCCAATTCCATGTTGCTAATTCATCAAAAATAACATCACGAGAAACCACCATCTTGTTTGTTTTGGGATTGTAAAGGTGGTAGCCTTTTGATTCATTGTTGTAGCCAACAAAGATGTTCTTTTCTCCTTTTTCATCGAACTTTTCTCTTTCTTGTTTTGGAATATGAGCATAAGCAACACATCAAAACACTTTTAGTTGATGGACTTGAGGTTTCTGTCCATGCCAAGCTTGACAAGGAGTCTTGTTCAGAACGGCCTTTGTAGGAGACCTGTTTAAAATATAAACAGCAGTGTTAACTGCTTCAGCCCAAAAATTATTTGATAGCCCTTTCCATTTTAACATGCTTCATGCCATTTCCACAATTGTACGGTTTTTTCGTTTTGCCACACCATTTTGTTGTGGAGTATGACGGACTGTGAATTGTCTTTGAATGCCTTGCTCTTTGCAATATTTTTGGAAGGGTCCGTAAATAAATTCTCCACCACGATCTGTTCTGAGAGTCTTCATTTTTCTGCCACTTTTTTTCTCTGCAAAAGCTTTAAACTGAAGAAAAACATTAAAAGCCTCTGATTTTTGTTTAAGAAAATATACCCACATCATTCTAGTATAGTCATCAACAAATAAGAGAAAGTATCTATTATCATTGAGTGATGGGGTTCTTGTTGGTCCACAAATATCAGCATGCACCAATTCAAGTGGTGCTCGGGCTCTCTATGCAGTTTTTAGAAACGGAAGCCTATGCATTTTTCCATAAATACAGCCTTCACAAACTTGATTTAGCTTAACAATAGGAGGCAATCCTAGAACCATATTTTTATCCTTCAGCAATTTGAGGCCATTATAATTTAAATGTCCATATCTTAAATGCCACAAATATGCTTCATCTATTTTTTCAGTCTTGAAGGCAAAATTCTCAGCTAGTGGCATAGTGAGAGTAAAAACATTTTTAGAATTCATTTTTACTTTTGCCACTATGGAATTATTCTTCTTATCTATGATTGTCCCTTCATCATCATCAAAATTTATTTTGTAGCCTTTCCTTAATAGTTGTCCAAGACTTAAAAGATTTGCAGCTAAACCAGGAACAAAATGCACATCATAGATAAGTTTGGAGTTACCTCCTTTTGATTCAACAGCTACTACACCTTTTCCTTTGATGTCATGAAATTTTCCATCTCCAAGCTTCGCTTTGGATGTGTAGCCTTCATCAAGACTCACGAAAAATTCTTTGCTTCCTGTCATACGATTACTACAAGCACTATCCAGATACCATGTACTTCTTGGTTCTTGTTGTACAGAGTACAGACATACATGAGAAAAACACCTGTGTATTTTCAACTTCCTTAGTGAAGTTGGCATCATGTTCTTCTTTAGCACTTTTATCATCTTTATACCAGCAGTCTCTTTGAGAGTGATTTGGGATTTTACACTTTGTGCATCGAAAATAACAATTTTTGGACTCATGTCCAGATTTTTTACAGATTATGCATTGAGAGTCAGAGTCACTAGAAAAATTTCTTTGGCTTGAAAAACTTCTTTTTCCTCTGCCTCGACCTCTAAAATTCTGTTTTCCTCTTCCTCCTCCAGTTTGATTCCTTTGTTGGGAGGAACTGCTGGCTTTATTTTCTTGTTCATTTTTTGTGTTTTTATTGTCTGTACTTTTCACTTTAGATTGAAATGCTTGTTCAAAAGATTGAGTAGAAAATCTAGCCATCCTTTTTCCATGTGCTTCAAGAGATCCACAAAGCTCATCTAGGGTAAGTTTTGATAAATCTTTAGCTTCTTCAATTGCAGCAACCACATGTTCAAATTTTACTGACAAACTTCTCAGTATTTTCTCTACAATTTTTTGATTATTTATATTACCACTATAGCCTCTACTCTGATTTATTATTGCCGACACTTGAGAGAAAAATTCTTGCACAGTTTCATTTTCTTTCATTTGCAAGTTATCAAATTCTCTCCAAAGATTCTGTAATTTAATAGAAACTACTTTATCATAGCCACTAAATTGCTTTTTTAAAATCTCCCATGCTTCTTTAGATTTAGTTGCACCAGAAATTCTACGAAAAATAGTCTTACTTACCCCTTGCTGGATGAAGAGTAGAGCCCTTGCATCTCTTTGCTTGTTTTGCTTGTACTCCTTTAGCTTTGCTACTGCCAAAGTTGACAAATCTTCTGGCTGTTCATAGCCTTCTTCAATTAAATCCCACAAATCTTGTGAGATGAAGAGTGTCTTCATTTGAGTGCTCCAAAAATCATAGCTCTCACCGGTGAAGATGGGAACAATGTTTTGGGCATAGTTAAAGGTGGCTGTACTTGTACTTGCTGCCATGGTTTATGCTTGTCTGGTTTGTAGTTCTAGGACAAAAGGGGCTGGCAACCTTGCTTTGATACCAAATTTGTTGGGTGCAAGTTTAGAACAATATGGCTAGGAGTAGAATTTAGTATTTAAGTTGCTGTTATGCTAAAAAAAAAAAGTATTGCAGAAACTCTATTGCTGAATTTCGGATATTCAACTTCATTTACAACTCACATCTATATATAGATGTGTTAGCAGTTTAGGATGACTAGAAGCTTCAAGAAAATTACAGAAGTTTGCTTCATTTCTCTTTAATTGACACTTGTCCATGAGGTGTCCACTTGAATGCTTGCTTGGTGCTGGATTCTTCATTTGTTGACACTCAGGAGATTTCAGTTGCTTCTTTCTTTGACACATAGGGAGCCACTTGTCAATTGCAAATTACATTTTAACACCAACTAAACCAATACGGACATCGTATTTGATTCAAGTGGTACTTCATGAAGCATGCATTGCATTGAGATAACTATGCTCTAGAGAATTTCTCATTGAGCTTTGCTTAGATATACTAGCTTATTGGAAGCTGGTTTTCTTTCTTGATTTGTCTTAGAAATTAATAGAGTCTGAAAATTAATAATCACACGGTACTCACTTATTATTTCACCCTTTTTCACAGGTTGAAGAACAATGGGTACTCGCAAGGAATCTGAATTAGCTAAAAATGTATAAGATTTTGTTGATAATGAGAACTCTTATTCACTTAATGAATGTTTACATTAGCTCTGCCCTTTATATACAAAACAGAGGATCGGTTACTAACTTAACAGAGTAACAAACTCCTAACTAACTCACTTAACACTAAACTAAAACTCACGTGCTCTCTCACGTGTAATACTAAACACTATATACAATAGAGCTAAACTACCTTCAGTTTATACAATGAATTATACAAAGCTACATGTCGTTGTCTTCTAGTTCTAAGTCTGACTTCTGCTGCAACTGATGCTGCTGCTGCATACTCTGCTGCTGCAATCTTTGACACTCCCCCTTAAGATGGACACCACTAGAATGAATATTTAGGATTCCCATCTTGCCAATTAAGACAGTAAACTGACTTAGATTCAAGGCCTTTATCAATGAATCTGCCAATTGAGAATGACTCCTAATATTCATCAACCTTATAACTCCATCCTCCACTTTGTCTCTCATAATATGACAGTCAATTTCAATATGTTTTGTGCGTTCATGAAACACAGGGTTAGACCCTATGTGGATTGCTGCCTCACTATCACTGAACAACAACACTGCTTTGTCATGTTCTATATTTAGATCCTTCAATAAGTACAAAATCCAGGTCACTTCACACACAGCCACAGCCATTGATCTGTACTTAGCTTCTGCAGTAGATCTAGAGACTGTATTCTGTTTCTTAGACTTCCAAGAGACCAATGAGTCACCTAGGAAAACACAGAAACCTGTAATGGACCTTCTGGAATCTAGACAAGCAGCCCAATCTACATCTGCAAAGGCTTTTATGTGCAGTGAAGTGTTTGATGAAAAAAACAATTCTTGACCTGTCGTGCCTTTAATTTACTGGATGACTCTATATGCTGCCTTTAAATGAGGCTTTCTAGGCTTAGACATGTACTGACTTAACCTGTGCACAGAGTAAGTAATGTCCGGCCTAGTGATTGTCAAGAACAGCAGTCTACTAATCAGCCTTCTATACATTCCAGCATCATGTAGTAACTCACCATCATCTTTGCTCAACTTTAAAGTAGCTTCCATGGGAGTTCTAGCTGGTTTACAACCAAGCATTCCAGCATCATGAACAATTTCAAAAGCATATTTTCTTTGACACAAAGAAATGCCCTTTTGTGATCTTGCAACCTCCAAATCCAAAAAATACTTCAAACTACCCAAATCCTTAAGTTTGAAATGCTTGTTTAGATACACTTTAAGGTCTTCTACAGCTTTAGGATCATTGCTACCAATTAGGATATCATCAACATAAACTAGAAGAGCAATGAACAATCTACCATCCTTCTTAATGAATAAAGAGTAATCTGCTTTGGATTGAACAAAACCATGCTGCAATAAGGTGTTTGAAAACTTTGAAAACCATTGCCTTGAAGCTTGCTTAAGGCCATACAATGATTTATGCAACTTGCAAACCAATTCCCTTTTTGACTCCTTGGACTCCACCTTGCTATCCAACTCCCCCTTGCTGTGCAAACTAGAAGGAAGAGACATGTAGACGTCTTCAAGGAGATCACCATTTAGAAAAGCATTATTAACATCTATGTTGGGAAATATAGACCCTGGTTGATAGAATTAACAAGTTTTAAACCCAAGTTGTTAATTAGATTTAGGCGAAAAGCACATTTTCGTCCCTACATTTTCACGCGATTTCCATTTTGGTCCCTAAATTTTTTTTTTACCGCTTTTAGTCCCTATCCTAGAAAACGCGTCTCGTTTTTGTCCCTGCCGTTACATTAGAAACGGAAATTGCACAGGTGACAAACGGAAAATGACGTGACCATTAAAATAATAATAAAAAATATTATTTGACATTAAAAAATGCCACTCAGCACCTAAATTAAAAAAATAATAATTTATTAATTTTAACTAAAGAAAAAAAAATTGAAAACTAAAAAAAAATTAAAAACAGAAAATGAGAAAACAACAAACCAAATTTACATACTTTTCTTTTCGTTAATTTTTTGGAAGAACATGTTCATGTTCTTTGTGATCTTTCCCAGAACATAATTTTACATGTTCTTTGGAAGAACTTGTTTTATTTTCTTTTCTTTGTCTTTCTTGTATTTTCTTTACAACCAAACACACTAAAATTCAAAACACAAACTCAGATTTAAGAACACAAACCCAGAAATTAAAAAAAAAAAAAAAAACCCAACCAATAGCAGCTTGCATTTGATTGCCTAACATAGCCAGAAACTGCTGACATTGCTCCTTAGTAAAGGGAAATTGATTATCATCAATGACTGACTGAGTTCTCTCTGTAAGATCTTCTTGAACACCAACTTGATTCACCATTGAATTCTTTTCTTTAGGTTTGAAACCAGGAGGAAATCCATGTAGTTTGAAACACTTCTCCGCAATGTGACCAAGTTTCCCACAATGATTACAAATAGGCCTATCCTTGCCCTTAGAATTCTTACCCACAGAAAAGGAAATAGCATTGTAACCTTTCACAGCAAGAGCAGTTGACTCAATGTGAGCATTTGAACTTCCCACACGCCTTTGAAGCAACTCAAAGCTCTCAAGAATGAAACCCTAGAATTTGGGAATTTTCTAGAACGAGACTCTAGAACTTGAGAGAGCCTTGCTCTGATACCATATAAGATTTTGTTGATAATGAGAACTCTTATTCACTTAATGAATGTTTACATCAGATCTGCCCTTTATATACAAAACAGAGGAACGGTTACTAACTTAACAGATTAACAAACTTCTAACTAACTCACTTAACACTAAAACTAAAACTCACGTGCTCTCTCATGTGTAATACTAAACACTATATACAATAGAGCTAATCTACCTTCAGTTTATACAATGAATTATACAAAGCTACATGTCGTTGCCTTCTATTTCTAAGTCTGACTTCTGTTGCAACTGATGCTGTTGCTGCATACTTTGTTGCTGCTGCTGCTGCTGCAATCTTTGACATAGTTCGTACTTTAATCAAAGCAGAAAGAGAAAATATATTAATTTCCAAGAAGTGAACCATATGATATACATGATAAAATATAAAACACGAATATTATGCACTTTTCCTTTTATTTGCAGAAGCAAATCTTTGACCCTGTTATTCACATGCTGGACCTATAGCAAGTAAATAACTCAGCAGCAGTTCTTATATAGAAAACAAAAATAAAACATTAGGATTACATCCAAATAACATAATACAAAGGTGACCATCTTAAATAAACAAAATTCGCTGCACCCAAATTGAAAACTCAAATTAATTAGAACTTTAAAGCTTATAAAGGAAAACAGAGCCAAAATTCCACCATAACATAACTCATTAAGCCATAAGTATACATGGCATAGAGTTTCTTAAATGTTAAATTTGAATTTTCTTAGTTCTCATGGCATGTTTACATATAATGACAGTAATATAGGGTAAATAATTTAGCTCTGCCCTTTCTTCAAATATTTATAAGCATGATTATTACACACAAGTGGAGAAGAAAGTGGAGCTATGAAAATTAATGACAGCAAGGAGATTTGGGCATGATAGGGTTATATACTATTGCATCTGTCTTAGATGTAAATGAGTCAATGAACCATGATCATTAGCTTCTTAAAAAAATTTGGAAAGGGTACAAAAGAGGTCTACAAGACCTCTAGAATAGTACATTCTAGATTCAAAAAAGGAAAGATTGGACGTCCACAGCTTTTAAATGAGGATCAGTAGTTCTGAACTTCATAAGGCAACTCCAAAAAGGCTTTGAAAGAATATAGAAAGTTTCCAAATCTAATAAACTAAACTATCACTACAAGAAAAAAGACCTGTTACAACAAGTAATATTGCAACATCAAAAATAATTGGGTTAATAAATATACTATTGCATCTGTGGGTTGTTTTTTGTTGTAATATTAACTTAAATTTATTACATCAATTAAGATTGTTGCAAGAATTACCTTGTTATATTTAAATGTGTTGTTGTAATAACTAAACCTTATTTTATTTTGAAATATGTTGTTGCAATAAGCAACCACTTATTTCACATCAAAATATATTGTTGTAAGAGGTGAAAAAAGAATTATTACATGTGTTTGATTGTAAACTCAACATGTTATGTATATAATTGTGTTTTTGGACATATTAATTTAATGGTGTACTTTGGCTTTTGCATTTTTTAAATTTGTATCTTTAATTTGTTATTATAGTTCCTCAATATAATGTTTATATTGTTTTATAATGTGTATATTGTAAGACAGGATAATAGACAAATTAATAATAAATAAATAAAACTCAACCTATTGCAATAAAGTTATTTGTTGTAATAAGCTATGATATTTTTCACGTATTACAACAAAACCTTTGAAGCAATTAACTATTGTCACAAAGTTATTTGTTGTAATAAAGAACTTATTGCATCAACCTGTTTGTTGCAATATGTAGAATTTATTGCAATGAGACCTTTGTGTTGCCTAAACCTATTGTCTCAGAGTTTATTATAACGACTCACAACAGCTTTTTCGACGTTGCAATAACACCTTATTGCAACGACTTTGTAGTTATTGCAATGATTTTTCCCGTTGTAACAGGCATTTTTTTTCTTGTGGTGTATTTTGAGTGTTAGTGTTAAAGTTGATAGATTAATTGACACTAGAAGTGCAAGAAGTCAAAGTAGAGACACTGCGTGTACAGAGCATCATAGCAGGGTTAATATAGTAGATGCAGGGTGCCTTAGCAAGGTTGAAGATAAACTTAGTATAGTTGGAAAGGCAAGGACCAATAATTTAGTGACAGGAGAGCAAAGATGGGCTAGTGGTGAGCTATTGGAAGTCATAGAAGCTATGCCACATCACAAGCTGTTCATCCATAGTTCAAAAGAGTTCATACCACGTGGATTAGGGAGTTAGTTAGGGAATTTAGCACAATTAACACGTATAATTAACTGGACTTTTGTAACTGCTTTTCCCACCAAACAGGGAAGTTTGTTATTTCAATTTTGGCTTAGTTAGATCATGTATATATAGGATAGAGCTTATGCATTTGCTCAGTTGCTTGTATTCACACACTTTCTTCATTCAATAAAACACTGAGTTTTATATAGATTGAGAGTGTTCTAGAAGTTTTATAGTTAGCATAGGAAAATTTAAGTCATACAAAAACATCCTCGCAATTTAAACAAAATAATATTTGGAATGTCAGCATAGGAAAATTGAACACATAACAATAGCAAGAAATTTGATGTAGTAGGTACAAGTTGAACAAAATTAAATGATATATGCGTTAAGCTAAAAATTTGGGTCCTGTTCTAACTTAAAAAAAAAAAAAAAAAAATCCCTTCTCTATCTATCTAATAACTACCCCCAATATCTATGTAATAACTCCACTTTCTTCTTGACATCAAGAGCTTTATGGTTGAACACTGTGGTAGATATATGGTAGAATGGTGAAGGCATATGGTCTATTGAACAGGAGCTCTGCCAGTGGTCGGTGGACACATTCCAAATCACCAGGATCAAAAGTATGATTCGAACCAAAAGGGTACCTCTCTATCCTTAAAAAAAAAAAAAAAAAAAAAAAAAAAAAAACCTCCACAGCCCTAATGTACCCATCAAGAAACAGCTTACAACTCCAGGATATACTTGATGTAGTTGCTCATTAATCTCTTCAATAGTGGGATGCTATTATTAAAAACAAAACAAAAAATAAATTGAGTTCTTATATTTAAGGGCAGAACCTCATACCATTTTTATATTAAATAAACACAAATAAAAGAACATACCAAAATTCATGTAAACTTCCTAAAGTGGAACCTGCAATTCTTTATGAAATGTGGGAGACTATAAGGTTCTTCGTATGCATTACTCGGTTCAAACTAGTAAACACATATGCAATCAGCAGGCACCTTCTGTTGCCAATCATGGAAAGAATATTTTTCATTATGTAAGAGATCTCCAATCCAATGTTCACCTAAGTTCTCACCAATGTAGTCTAAAATTAAGTGAATGAAACTCAATCTTTCACTGGGATTGAAGAAGATGGGGTGACAATATTGCAGCATATAGAGATCTTTATGATAGAGGTATAATTCCTAGAAGAACAGCTTAAAAGATATGAACAGTTTTTGTTCAAAATCTTGACCAAGTGATTTCAAAATAACTTGGGCAATCATGTGCCGAGAGTGCAAAATATCAGTCTCAAGACCATACTTAGAAGAAACGTAGTCATTTTCTTCTATGACAAGAGAAGTAAATGAAACAGTCAACTCATTTTGAAATTGTATTCGGCTAATCAAATCACTAGTGAATTTTCCTATACGATATTAGTTAACTAATATTTTCCCAATAGACAAGAAAACGTATCCACCAATGTTGCTGAAGTTGACATCGTTGCCGTCAATCCCGCGTTCCCACAGATCTAAACTTGGGAGTCAGTTCAAAAAACTATGAAAACTCTGTTTAAAAAAAATAAATAAAAAGTTTCACCAATTTTACTTTGGAAAGCTAAAGATTGAGAAAGAAAGGCATACAAACAAAACTTGGAATCAAGAAGAAAGAATCAGGTAAAGATTAAGATAAGAACTTACAAATCTTTCTTCAAAATCGACCCGAGCTAGTAAATTAGTACAAACGCAAGGAACATTGTTGAAGTCGCTATGAGTTTTGAGGTCAGGGTATCTCGGTTTCGTCCAAAAATAATTGGCAATTCTGTAGACCTTAGGTTTTAGGGTTTTTCTTACCCCTTTCAAAATCTACTATGCCTTTGGGACAAGAACATTGGTTTTTATAGTATTTTTAGAATCTTTTTGTAGAAAAATAAAAATGTTTTTATATTTTTATAAAAGTAATCTTAAATTTCTTTTTTTAAATGATCCATCAACAAATGCCTAAAGGATACCTATTAACAGAACAATTTTGTTAAAAGTGTACTAGATTATATTTATACATTGAAAAAGTGAGAACAAATAAGGAAAAATAAATTTAAGGAGATTTTTTTTTTTAAATATATATATATATATATATTTGCAAGACAAGGTAATAGACAAATTAATAATAAACAAATAAAACTCAAACTATTGCAATAAGGTTGTTTGTTGTAATAAGCTATTATAATTTTCACGTATTACAACAAAATCTTTGAAACAATAAACTATTGCCACAAAGTTATTTGTTGTAATAAAGAAGTTATTGCATTAACCTGTTTGTTGCAATATGTAGAATTTATTGCAACGAGCTCTTTGTGTTGCGTAAACCTATTGCCTTGGAGTTCATTACAACGACTCGCAACAAATTTTTCGACGTTGCAATAACACCTTATTGCAACGACTTTGTAGTCATTGCAACGATTTTTTCCATTGTAATAGGCCTTTTTTCTTTAGTGTATTCTGATTAGCGTGGGAAAATTTAAGCCACACAAAACCATCCTCACAATTTAAACAAAATAATATGTGGAATGTCAGCATAGGAAAATTGAACACGTAACAATAGTAAGTAATTTGATGTAGCAAGTACAAGTTGAACAAAATTAAATGATATATGCATTAAGGTAAAAATTTAGGTCTTGCTCTAGCTCCACCAAAAAAAAAATCCCAAAACCACTGACTATCACTGTTTTTGACCCCTCTCTATCTATCTAATAACTACTCCCAATATCCATCTCCACTTACTTCTTGACATCAAGGCATATGGTCTATTGAAAATGAGCTTTGCCAATGGTTGGTGGACGCATTCCAAATCACCAAGATCAAAAGTATGATTCCAACCAAAAGGGAACTTCTCTATCCTGAAAAACCCTCCATAGCCCTAATGTACCCATTGAGAAACAGCTTACAAACTCCAAGATATGCTTGATGTAGTTGCTCATTAATCTCTTCAGCAGTGGGATGCTCTTATTAAAAACAAAACAAAAAATAAATTGAGTTCTCATATTTAAGGGTAGAACCTTATACCATTTTTAAATTAAATAAACACAAATAAAAGAATATACCAAAATTCCTGTACAATTCTTCTAGTGAAACCCGCAATTCTTTATGACCGTGGGAGACTGTAAGGTTCTTCATATGCATTACTCAGTTTAAACTGGTAAACACATATGCAATCAGCAGGCACCCTCTGTTGCCAATGGTGGAAAGAATATTTTCATTATTGAAGTGATCTCCAATCCAACATGCACTTAGGTTCTCACTTGTGTGGTCTAAAATTAAGTGAATGAAACTCAATCTTTCCCTGGGATTGAAGAAGATGGGGTGACAATATTGCAACACATAGAGATCTTTATGATAGCAGAATAATTCCGAGAAGAATAGCTTAAAATAAACGGACAGTTTTTGTTCAAAATCTTGACCAAGTGATTTCAAAATAACCTGGGTAATCATGTGCCGAAAGTGCAAAATATCAATCTCAAGACCATACTAAGAAGAAATGTTGTCATTTTCTTCTATAACTGGTGAAGTAAATGAAACGATTAGGTCATTTCGAATTTGTATTCAGTCAATCAAATCACTAGTGAATTTTCCTATTCGAAAATAGTGAGCTAATATTTTCCCTATAGACAAGAAAACGTATCCACCATTGTTGCTAAAGTTGACAACATTTCCATCAATCCCATGTTCCCATAGATACAAACTTGGGAGTCGATTCAAAAAACTATGAAAACTCTGTTTAGAAAAAAATAAATAAAAAGTTTCACCAATTTTATTTTGGAAAGCTAAAGATTGAGTAAGAAAGGCATACAGACAAAACTTGGAATCAAGAAGAAAGAATCAGGTAAAGATCTATGAAGCACGGGTGCGTTTCGGGACTTGGGTGCGGGTGCAAGTGCGGGACTTGGCAATTTTTGAAAAAGGTGGGTGTGGGTGTTGCGAGACTCAGCTATTAAAAAATTATTTAAAATAATTTTATTTATATTTTTAATATATTGCTAAACATACTTTTTCACATTATATAAACATATACTAAATTTAAAAGCAATAATAGGTAATAACTAAAACATGATGTTCATAAATTAAATACAACCCAAAATACTAAAATCTTTTTCTTTTTATTCTCTCCATTCACCTGCCCACTCCAGTGCACACATCACGTTTGGTCTAACCAGAAATCAAAATATCAACTTTACCTTTTTTTTTTTTTTTAACTTCCCTAAGGCTTCCATTTTCCAAAGCTTAATCTACACCACACCTTTTAAAAAAAATCTCTACACCAAGTCACTAAGTCAACCTTTTACTTCTACCTATATTTTCATCTTTCGTCTTCTTAACCGGTCAACCTTCGTTTCTTCTTTCGTCTTCTACATATCAACTTTACCTTTTTTTAACCCTTCTTTAGTTTTCTTAAACCAGTTTACGCAACATCTAGATTGAGTAGAGGCAGGAAAACTAGATAGAGAGAGAGAAAGAGAAGAAGATTTTGCATTTTTTTTTTTTTTGAATTTCGACGTTTCGGCAGTTTCGCCCGATATGGACCGATACGGCCCGAGTCAGCGCGAATTAGCCCGATTCAGCGCGCATCGGCCTGCGTCAGTACCGCATCGACGCGAGTCAGGGAAAAAAAAAGGAACATGTGGCAGGACGCGACCTGACGCGCGGTCAGTGGCGTCCCTCGCGCGTTGTCGCATCACGCTGCATCCATGCATCCCAGGTAAAGATTAAGATAAGATAAGAATTTATGAATCTTTCTTCAAAATCAACCTTAGCTGGTAAATTAGTACAAACGCGAGGAACATCGTTGAAGTCGCTATGAGTTTACAAATCAAGGTATCTCAGCTTCATCCGAAAATAATCTTACATTTCTGTAGACCTTAGGGTTAAGGGTTTTTCTTGCCCCTTTCAAAATCTACCATGCCTTTGGGACAAGGGACATTGGTTTATATATTATTTTTAAAATCTTTTTGTAGAAAAATAAAAATATTTTTATATTTTTTATAAAAGTAATATTAATTTTTTTTTAAATGATCCATCAACAAATGCCTAAAGGACACCTATTAACGGAACCATTTTGTTAAAAGTGTACTAAATTATATTTATACATTGAAAAAGTGAGAACAAATGAGATTTTAAAATGTTATATGCAAAAGCTAAAAACTGAACAAATAAGGAAAAATAAATCTAAGGAGATATTTTTTTTCTTTTAAATATATATATTCAAAATTACATTTAATGTACATTTTTAATTTCTCTATATTTTCTTTTTTTTAAAAGTAATTTCTTTACATTTTTAAATCCAAGATTTCTCAATTTTTACAAAATTGTTTATTTTTTGTATTTTATTTAATAATTCAATTATTATTATAATGTTTTCATGATTCGATCTCAAAAACCTTAAATGTCTCTCTTCCTCAGTTCTTTGAACGACTTGATTTTTATAATTTGAAACACCACTTGCTTTAATTTGGACCGTCAATTAATATTCTAGATGAAAACCTATTACTAACTAATTAGGTTCTCTTTTTTATGCTACCAGATCCTAGATTTCCCTCGCGTTGCTTGCTCTCTTCTTCTCCCTCCATTCGCTCCTTGTCCGTTACTCCCCCTTTCACCATCATTTGATTCTCAAGCACAAGATGAACCGCCTTTTTATCATCACAAGGTTTCCATATCTACTTCATTATGGAGTTTGCTAAAGGTTGGCTGTCTCACTGATAATCTCAACAACAACTCAAGTACTTCCAGTTCAAACGGCTCATCTTCCCCAATTTTGAAACAATTCTTGTCCCCAATTTTGAAATGGTTCTTGTCCCAGATTTGGATACAAATCTCGATAAGATATAATATAGAATTAGATCCTAAGGTACATGGAGGTTAACTTAATCTACAATTTGATATTTATTAAAGCCTACAATGACATTGTAGGAGTTCATTCAGTTCCAATTTACGAGCGTGTTTGTTCCAATGGCTATATGGAAACTAAATTGCCCATTTCTTTTATAAGGACTGAATTCTAGTATGAAAACGTCAATACTTTAGTTCGACTCAATTCAAGACCAAAATGTCAAAACTACACTTTAGTTCAACTCGATTACTACCCTACTACTCTCCTCTTATCACAAGGAGGACACTAATTGAGAAAAGCGTCCATGGACAATAATAATGGACAAGAGCATCCAACGAGTTTTTATAAGCCCAAGCATCATACAATTTTTGCTTTTTCGCAAATGATAGTTAGTTAAGCAACAATGGAACCTTTGCTAAAGGTTGGCTGTCTCACTGATAATCTCAACAACAACTCAAGTACTTCCAGTTCAAACGGCTCATCTTCCCCAATTTTGAAACAATTCTTGTCCCCAATTTTGAAATGGTTCTTGTCCCAGATTTGGATACAAATCTCGATAAGATATAATATAGAATTAGATCCTAAGGTACATGGAGGTTAACTTAATCTACAATTTGATATTTATTAAAGCCTACAATGACATTGTAGGAGTTCATTCAGTTCCAATTTACGAGCTTGTTTGTTCCAATGGCTATATGGAAACTAAATTGCCCATTTCTTTTATAAGGACTGAATTCTAGTATGAAAACGTCAATACTTTAGTTCGACTCAATTCAAGACCAAAATGTCAAAACTACACTTTAGTTCAACTCGATTACTACCCTACTACTCTCCTCTTATCACAAGGAGGACACTAATTGAGAAAAGCGTCCATGGACAATAATAATGGACAAGAGCATCCAACGAGTTTTTATAAGCCCAAGCATCATACAATTTTTGCTTTTTCGCAAATGATAGTTAGTTAAGCAACAATGGAACCAACAAAATTCTACAAGAGTATGAAGAAGCATTGGGCCAAAAGATAAACAAGGACAAAACCACCATGTTCTTTAGCAAAAACAAAAGGAATGAGGTTCAGGAGCAAATAGGAGAATCACTTCTAAAGTTCAAGCAATCAATACTAAGGACTTCTTTTCTCATTGAGAAATCAAAGAAACTGAACCTTTCGGGGGATCAAGTGGAGGATAATATGGAAAACATAAAAAATAAATCTAAGTATGGAAAGAAAATTTGTTTTCATATGGGCGGGATGAGAAATTCTCATTAAAGTAGTGACACAAGTAATTTGCAACATGCAGTGTGAGTGTTTCCAAGCTCTTAGCTAAAAGCTAAAATCCAATATCATGAATTAATAGCGGGGTAAAACAAACAAAACAGAAAAAAATCACATTAGATTAGTTGGGACTTGGGATCGTCTGGATTCTGAAAAGGCATGAAATTCCAAGACCTATTGGCCTTCAATCTTGCGTTGATAACAAAATAAGAATGGCGACTCATGCATAATACAGATTTTGCAAGAAAATTTCAAGTATGAGACAATATAGACTCTTCTTAAATATAAGCTAAAAATAAATAAATAAATAAAATACTAAGTTATGATTTTTCCTCCATTTAGTGCCTCAAGTCACATTAAAAACCCTAAAGGGTCCTCTTTGTCATTTTTGTTTACGTAAAATTGTACTTCGTAAAAAATCCAGGAAACCTAGTATATAGGACCTTGTTTTTTAAGATTTGTAGGAAATTCCATCAACAACACACATAAAAAGTAAAGATTTTGCAGAATTTATCTTCTCTTTTAATTTTCCTTGAAACAAATACAGCATAAGGCAGTGTAAATAAGGAAATATATTCAAAACATAATAAATAATAAGAAAAGTTCCTCTCTCTCTCTCCCCCAATATCAGATGGGAATAGTTTAGAGATAAAAATAAAAAATAAAAGGGGAGAGAACTCAGAACAACAACATATAACCAGTTTTACACCTTAGCTAGCTCGTAAAGCATCCTGGCTGACACAGCTGTTTTGTGATTTCGCAGAAGGTTTTTGTTTGCTTCCTCTTTGCTCCAGTCATATTCATACCTACAAGGGCGGATAAAAAATAGTAAATAAATAAATAAAATAAATAAATAAAAAAAGTGCACTTAAATGCTTCCCGGAATAACTGATGAAGTGAGATCAAAAATAAATTACTCGATAAATATATAACAAAGATGCCATACCCCCTAGAACCGTAACCACCAAAATCGTGTACATGCTTCACCCGCTCAACAAAACCTTCAGGCAGTTCCTTTGTTGTGGAAGGAGCTTTACATGAATGACAAATGAATATCAGAAGAAAACCAGATGGAACAGTTCAGCCAATCAAGTCAAACAAGCCTTTCAGGTAGATTGCATCATACAAATCAAAGGCAGGATGTTGTTGCGGCAGGAACAGGAAGCTGTAAGTGAAACAGAAACAAGAGTGCATGGTGAATTTGGACCTTCGTAGTATTGAGATGCAATAATTAGTAACCTATGGAAGAAAATATAAAGAAATTTGGGAAAACATATAAATTTTCGGCCCAAAAGTATAAAATTAAAAGGAACAAACCGGTATGCAAATATAATACTTCCTCTTTTTTTTTTTATCAGTAAATTTCCTGCCCTAGTTCTTCTTGAACCCACCACCCCGCTGTCTATTCCATTCTAATGGAAGGAGAAAGGTACATCTCATTGCCAATATGCAAATTTAGTACCCAAAGTTCAATACTCTGTCCAAGAATAATTTCATAGGAGCATTTTAAGCGTGACCCATTGTTTATAACACTACTAAAGAATCTATATCAGGTCTTGTTTATAAAGGCTTTTCAAAATTATGTTCAAATAAATTTTTTTTTCACATTTAATGATGCATCTTACAGCATCTGATGTTCTGCATTAAACATTTAGTATCATGATGCATTCAAACATGTTTTAACTGTTGTTAAAAAGCGGAAACTCTGACATCAATTATTGTGATTTGGAACTAGCGGAAGTGCATTCACATGAACAAGAAAATAAAAGATCCACAAGAGACAATAATATTTAATTTGGTTCGACCAACTCCATGCTTACATCCACGGGCAACACCAACCAAAAATATCCACTATCAATGATATGGATTATAACGACATTAATCAACACTGACAACTCACACAAATCACCGTTTTGCTAGTTACAAATGCTCAACATATTATAAAAAATTGTTTTAGGTGTGGGTGTGGGGGGGGGGGAGCCACTGAGGAAATGACAAACAGATAAACATGCAATTAAGGTGCCCACGCTGAGGGAAAGGAGATAAGAAAAAGACAAACCACTGGCCAGATCTTCTTGTAGGGTCTGCATGTTAGTAATGAAGGAAACTTTACAAGCATGTTGCCAATGGCATCATCTTGAATGTCAATGTCCTGAAAAAACCGTACCTTTACATGAAAGAAAAATGAATTAAGAATTGTCAAAACAAGGCACAACACCAAAATGGCATAGTTTGACATATTTCTAATTCATGTTCAAAGAATTCAGTATGCATGTAATTCAAGAATCATTTCGGGAAATTGAAAATAGGGCAGAGAACTTGAGGACTGAGACCAAAATTAGTAAGAGGAAAATTTAAACAAAAGAATTCAACTAGCTTGTAGAATCTCAGTAAAAAAAAAATGCATTCAGAACAAGGTCCAAGCACATCACAGTATAACCAGCAATGGCAAACCTTTCAAACAATTGCAGTCTCCAAATCTAAACAGAAAACTATTGGTTCACTCATAAGTATTCTCTTCATACTATCTCGGGAAATCCCATGATAGTACAGATACTCAACAAGAGGCTTCAATTTTTCCTCAATGCTACAGCCCATCTGATGGATATAAAGATAAATGCACGGAAAATAAGTTTTAAACGGATCTACTTCATTCGATATTGATAACACGTACAAAGTAAATTTCAGAATTAGAGAAACAAGAGATCGTACCTTGAAGCGGTGAATTTCAAAACAAAGATTGAAGCACTTGGGACTACTTTTAATCTTCACTCCAATTCCACTAACGCCCAAGATGTGTGGTCTCTCGATTGGTAACAAAGGGATGACTTGTGAGTGACAAAAACTCACATGCACACACTTTTATGATGTTTTTCTCACCTCTATATTTCTGTACGTTTTTCCCTTTGTATCTAACCAATTTATCTAATTGGGCCGGCCTTTTGAGCCTTACCAATTGGGCTTAAGTGTGTGGCTTGGAGTGGGACCAAAAGGGACCAATAAGACACTAGCTCCAATGGGCCTTGGGCTTTTCTGTCAACTCTTGACAAGTCCAAAGTTACCATTAACTATTTTTAATACCACTATATAAAAATAGTTGCACTCTAGGTCTTATCTATAAATTATATCCAAGACTTTATTATACATGCAACCCCTTCATAAAATATTCGTAGTAATACAAAGTCATTAATGTAGACTGCCACTTTGTAAATTACTACATCTTAATCCTTGAGTACCCGGTTTAATCCTTTAATGTTATTCATTATATATTTATGAAATCCAATTCCATAAATATATACTTTAGTCTTACTAAAGTGGTTAGGCCTAACTCTTTGAATAACAAACCCATTAAACTTATCTCAAGGGAATATTTTATATCTCCGTTAAGAGACTATGAATTCCATCTTGAGAATACATGTTCCATCAACACTAAATGTGGCTGCCCAACATACTGAGGTTTTGACCATAACTGTAGATCTCACTCCTGATATATCAAAGCAACCTACACCTCATATCAGGTTCATTATTCTCTCAGGATTAAGAGTTCATGCAAATACAAGTCGTGAGATTTATTATTCATTTGACAGTCTTTAGGAGAATAATAAATCTCACAGCGGTCCAGTTCAATATGTCTTAACTCTTAAAACATATTAACACATCAACTAGAAGTCTCCACTTCCATGATCAAGACAAATCATCGTAGTTGATATGTTATAGTCTTCGCAGATGAAATGCCCAATTTCATCACCGACTACGAACTATAATTCTGAGTTTACAAAGAACTTGTGATTTATATCTTCTGTGACTCTTCACATAAATCACATACTATGCATCTCATGGACTATATGATAATTCTGAATATTCATGTTACCATTATTTCAGATAATAATAAAACAAATTTATTAAACATAATATTAAGTCATACATAATGTCAAACACAATGTCACCTTAATATTATACATAGCATCTTACAATAGGATTTAAGGGCACCAATCCTAACACCATCAGTTATGGCTTAAACACAATTAATTTGTCAACCTCATCAGTACTAATGCCAGATTCCTTCAAATCAAATGTGAAACAAAATGGCCCATATGTTTTATTTTCTTTTCTTTTCTTTTTCTCTTTGAAATAATGTTTAAATCAAAGTTTTGAATTCCATTTCAGATTGGTTACTAGAACGGAATATTTCAAATACCATTATGTGCCCCTTTCTCAAATATTTAAAAGCATGATTATTATGCACAAAGTGGAGCCATGAAAATTAACGACAGCAAGCAATTTGGTATTATAGGGTTATATACTATTGCATCTGTTTTAGATGTAAAAGAGTCAAAGAACTATGATCAGTAGCTTTTTTAAAACAAAACAAACCACCCCCCCCCCCCCCCCAAAAAAAAAAAAAAAGAGTGGAAATGGTACAAAATAGGTCTGCAAGACCTCCAGAATATTACATTCTAAATTCAAAAAAAATGAGAGACCATGGAAAGCTGTCCACAGCTTTTAAATTAGGATCAGTAGTTCTAGACTTTATCAGGCAATGCCAAAAAGGCTCTGGAAGAAAATACCATATTTCCAAATCTAATTAACTAAACTACTCTTGAGTGTTATACCTTTCTGGACACTAGCTGCTTTCCCATCTCCACCCATTTATTCTTTGCTGCCTGGGCGCAAGCTATTTTGAAAAGCAACAGGTCAAGCCTTTTCTGCATCCACAAATCAGTTTCATCGGTACGTTCACTAACAATTGGCATAAGAATCTTTATAAACACAACTTCTTTTTACAATTATATCAACGGTAACAATAAATTTTAAGGACCGCATGTCATATTCAGATTCCAATCTCAAGAAATCCTCCATTGAAACTTCTAACAACAATGCAGAGCCTAAAGGCTCTGAATTTTCCAAAGCACTTTTCAATACAGACAAAGAACAGTCCTCACTTGCAACTCTTTTCTGGGAATACCCTCAGGAGGTATTGCCAACAACAGTTGCATTTCAGGTGATCCTGTATCAGCATACATCTTGCCCTCATCTTACAGACCACCTAAAATCATTGGCGCTGCAGGTGGAAGTGGAGTCAAGCCATAGCTCAACTAAGATTAGGCAACATTTGCGACCTCAACCTCATCCCACCAAGTTAGTGTTCGAGAATCCTTTTTTTTTTTTTTTAATTCTTTTTTCCTTCTATAGTAAAAATTAGAACTGAAATTTTTTATAATAGAACAATTTTTCATTTTTAAAACTTTTCATGAAAGAAAACGGTGCACCATGCACCTTCCGAATGTAGTGGTTCTGGCAAAGTTTAAGATTCTGAACATCAGCTCAATTCATTACTTGATCAACTGCCTATGATCCTGTGAAAATTATGCATAGTAACCTACTGAGTCTCTGTTGCAAAATCAAAGTTGGGTCCTTCAACAATAACATCAACAGTGCAAGCCTCTTGGCAGAATCCACAATAAATGCACTCTGTTGTGTCAATATCATCCTGGAAAATGATAGGAACCCAAATTATGCCATATGCCTTGTAATCTCCTAATAGTTGTTGTAATTCCTTTAGTTAGTTAATTAGTTGAAATTAAAGGTAAGTTTGGTTCAGCTTTTTGTAAAAGTGCATAATGAAAAAAGTAGAGTTTTTAAAACTGAGTGTTTGGTAAAAGCTATTAAAAAATGCTTTTTGAAAAAACTGAGTATTTGGCTAGCACTTATAAAAGTGACAGTTTAAGGAATAAATTACCAAAAATGACAATATATATATAAAAGAGTTTATTTCATACTTTTTTTTTTTTTTGGATTTAGTTTATTTCATACTTATTAAAAATCAACTACTTCGTATACTTATTAAATAATAATAATAATAATAAAAATATATATTATTTGTATTATTTTAATAATGTTTGGGCAATTTTTCTTTTTTAGTGTCATAATTATTTGTTATTACCATTAATGACTTCTTATTAATATTAATTAAATCTAAATAATTTTCATCATCATGAAGCAATAATTCAAGTTTAAATTGTACAATATAAAAATGTAAAAAGATATAAAATACATATCAATAACCCAAGTTTAAATTGTACAACACAAAAATGTAAAAAAGATGATAAAATACATACCAATAACCTAAGTTTAAATTGTACTACATGATATTATAAAATAAAATAAAAGACAACTACTAATTATTATCCCCCAAATGGAATTAGCAATGGAATCACAAAGAACCACCATCGCAGGTCTATTAAAGATCCTGAGTTCTGCTCATAACTGCTACCTGGTTCACTATTATGTTCTCTTGTAGAAATTGAATCTCGATTGGGGTTTATGAAGCCCCTATCATCCCATCATTTAGTCTAACAAAATTATGAAGAGCCATAATAGCAGATACAATAAGTGTTTGGATATGGAATGGAAAAGATGGCATGTTTCTGATAATTCTCCATTTATTCTTCCACACACCAAAAGTGCGCTCAATCACACATCGAAGAGATGAGTGAGTATATTAAATTTTTTATGTCTAGTTCTAGGGCTTCCACCTCTCCTTCGAAAGTCTTGAAGATGGTATGATATTCCCTTATATGGTGCCAAATAGCCTTTCACCATTGGGTATCCAGAATCAACTACATAATATTTCCCTAGGAAAAAAAAATTCAATTGTATTAACACACTCACACAATATGTCATTCAAAACCCAGAAAATCACATAACTAATAATCAACAAAAATCACAAAAACCAACCCAAAAAACTCAAGCTACCACTCAGTACTAGAAAACATATAACCCCATAACATAACTAAAACTTGAAAATTCATATCAAGCAAAAGACTTTCAACCACAACCTTAAAAACCCAGATAATTAAATAACTAATAATCAACATTAAAACACAAAAACTTGTGTGGGGTGTTGATGGGTGTGCGTGGGCTGCTGATGTGGGGTGTGTCTGCTGCTGATGGGGCATGCGTGTGCAGCTGTGTACCCTCTTGCTCTTATTCTTTTAAACATGGATATTGAGAGTTTAAAAGATTAAAACTCTTACTGCTTTGCAGAATTTGCATGATGGACCACGCAAAAACTCTTACTGCTTTGCAGAAATTATATAGTCCTCATGGTGGACAACGTTACTTATCTATCATTCCACTAAAAGACTCTTACTTGTTTAAAATTGCTGAATCAGTAATCAATTTTTGTTTAAAAAATTTTCTGACTTAGCAATTTTAAACAAATTGGAGTTTTTTATGGAATGGTGGACCACGTCACTTGTCCACCATGAGGACCTTATAATTTCTCCTCCAATGGGTATTGATGGAGGACATGTACACCACGAAATCGAGGGTCAATGGGCCCTCCTAAAATTAAGTTCTTCAATAATAGATTCTCAAAAAAAAAAAAAAATCATGAATATGGATCCATCTATAACCAAAAATACATAGGTTTTCTAATAAGCAGAAGATTTTTAATCTGAGTTATCATCACATAGTAGCTGGCCGCCAGATTCATACATTTGGACCAAACATCCAAGGACCCAAATTTATATTTCATAGATTTTTCAAAATGAACTTGGCATATCAACAAAGTTTTCTTTAAAAAAATGAAAATAAATAAATCCCAAATGCATTATACTTAGAATTTCACATTCCAATATCCATTACATCAAGTCAACAAAATATTACAAGCTAAAAAAAATTCTAAAATTCCATGAGCCAAAGCAATGACAAAATGAATGAGGAATAAGACCATCCGAGCATGCATCATGGTCTTGCCTGGAGTTGGATGTCGTGTGGGCTGATCGTGGAGTATGGGATTTCAGGTCTGAGGTTGAATTTATGGATGTAAAGGAGCTGTTGTCTTGGCTGATTGCAGAAGGGAAGTCACTAGAACTGTTTGCATACACAGCTTGGATGGTGTGGAATCAAAGAAATAAAACCCGACTGAACTTACAAGCTGTTTCGCTTCATCAAGTGGCAGAACAGACGAAGTAAGTGTTGGCACAGTATCGAGCGAATTTGCAAGCTCCAAACGTCCAGGTAATAAACAGTGGCTTACTGTTGACGACGTTAAGCATTTGGTTGGCAGAGTTTTCCTGGCACAAAGTTTTTGGCATCATCAGTTGGCGCCGTAGGGGACATAAGAATGATTGTTAACGACGTTAAGCATTTGATTAGCAGAGTTTTCCTATATAAAAATTACTAATTTAATGATTTAGTTAGTGCAATGTTGACATGGCATCATCTGGACCTTCACAATCATAAGAAAATTTGAGGATTTTAAGAAACTCTATGTGATAGAGTTCATTGGGAAATCAAGAGGATACCGATCCCAAGTATTCTGGAAGGTTAAGGAGAGAGCTCCACATGTTGCAAATAATTAAATAATTTTTGAAGAGATATATATATATAGACACCCACATCCCAAGCAAGGACACACATTTCAAACTAATATCTCGTGTTATCTTATTTATATTTCATTAGCTCAGAGTTTAGTGTAGTCTTGATTTTAAGACATTGACGTAAAGTGGAACGTTTTGCAGGGTTTAGGGATGAAAGACAAGATGAAAAAAGATTAATTTTAATCTGACAAAAAATAAATATAATGGATTAACCACAATTTGCACCAGAAACATGGAAACTGAAATTAAAATTTCAAACAAGAAAACAACATCAAACAATTTATTTTATCAAATAAATAACCACATTAAACACGGAAAATGTGTAGGTTCATGAAAAGTCAAAACTAGAGCAGAGAATGCCTATTAGTCCATTGCCCATTTTGTACGGCCTATTAGCTATTACAAGACTCGTCTTTTGTTTGTCTAAGTTATGTTATGTTAATTTATTGTTGCCCTCAGCAATTAATAGTCACCTGACTGATTTCATTAAGCTTAAGTGAAATAATACAATTTGTTGTATTTATACATCATGAGCAGGGCAGAATCCTCTAACTACTGTGCTAAACTAATCTGCATAATGTGCCGACAAATGATCAAATTACACGTGCCCAGTTAGCTAGGCTAAGGAGCAGTTTCTCTTTAAGATATGCTTCTTGGAAATAAAGGATTGAGACATAGCTAGTGCCACCAGTGTACTATAACAAAAACTATTCACAAGTTCAAACACTCTCCACCAATCTTCAAATAAATAAATAACGTTCCTCTAGGAATATTTGAGAGTACAAAATCTGCAAAGTGCATGCATAAAAACATGGAACAGAGTAGACCTGTTTGTTGATGAATAACCTTCAAGGAAGCGACCTACTACAATAATTATCTTTGATGGTTACGCTTGCTTCATTTGACAACTTTTGTTTGATCCCTGCTCTCGCAGAAATGAGTAACAGTAATGTTATTCAAAGGTGAAAATCAGATAGAAGGAGTATTAATGCATGTTTAGAGCAAGATTAAAGCGGGGTAGGGGGTGGAATTGATAATGGTTCCAATTAGAGGTGGCGCATGATATATAGGCTTTGAAAGATCAATTGTTGTTAGTGAAGATATCAAAATAAATACCAGGTGTTTTGTTTGTTGTTAATGCTAGCCTAGACAGCAGATAAGATAAATTTATGCAAGCATGGAAAAGGAAAGCGAAATAGAGAGAGAGTAGAAAACTTACAGCAACAAGCTATCGTGGAAGATTAGTTGGTCATGGAAGGGAAACTTATAGTTATGGATGGACACAACGGAAATACATAATATCGAGGAATGGTCGAGGTCCGTACTATTGTCCTTGTCGAATATTGGTGGAGAAATTTCAAGTATGAGACAATTGAGATAATCATGCTTAACGCCTTCCTTATTATTGTGGTGGAAAGCGTATTTGCGGTTGGTAGAGTGGAGGAAAATGCAGAATTTCTGATCAGCTAAATGGAGCAAAGGTGGTGTATGGGCTTTATCTACCAGAAGTTCATCCTCCAGAAGAATTGGGCTCTTGACGCCACTGCGAAAAATGTTCAAAGAGCCGAAGAGCCACTTATCCCTATCTAAATCGTAAGCATGAGCATGTACACGTATATCATCATAGCCTCCTCTATGGAAGTAAACAGAACCCCAATAGAGAGTATTACCAACACCTACAGGAGTTCTATAAATTGAGAAAGGATACCCAGTTTGTACTCCGAAGTGATGCGTAAGAGGCTTCCAACCACCATCGCTATCGCTATCAAGCTTTAGGGTCCAGAGTTTATAAATATTGTAATCTAAGGGATCGACTATTTTGGAATCGGAGGTGGGATCTATGCCGCCTATAGTGTACAGACGGGACCCTCCTCCGTACGCATGAGTGTTGCGAACCCCAAACAACTTCACTGACGAAAACGGATCGGGCAAAGAAGGGCGTACTTTGATTACCGGAGAAGAACAAGAAGATGATGAGTATGGAATATGAAAGGCGAACCACTGTTCTACTTGATGATGATCATTTGACTCTTCCAGTTCAGACGCTACCCACTGATGCCCACATACACCGATCTCATATTCATAATCAACAGCCTCCATTGCTTTTATTCACAAAATATGGTTTGGGATTTTGGAGATTTAGGTGTTAGCCTTCGTTTGAATATATACATATATAGAGATGTAGAGTCAGAGTCGGAAAAAAAGATATAATGGGCTCCAAAAAAAAAAAAAAAAAAAAAAAAAACACTCTTTTAGGCTCCTCCATTGTAGTGGACTTATAAGCCCACACCACGTCGTTTTGCAGTGTAACCTTCGGTCTACACGAAAGGGCCTTAATTACAAAATGATATTTAAGCCCGTTTGGATAGGTTGTATACAAAGGTGTATTTTAAAAATGGGCGTTTTTAAAATATGTATTTTGAAAATATTATTTTAAAAACTATAGATAAAGCGTTTGGTAAAAATATAAAAATATGCCCTTTTTATTTTTAAAGCTACATTAAGCGCTTGGATAAACTATTTTAAAAATGGCTGCTTAGAGTGTAAATTTCAATAAAGGGCTTAACTATTTTATTAAGGTTATTTTGTCATTTTTCTTTTAATCAGTGTTTTTTTTAATTATTATTGAAAATATGTAATTAAGCCTGACAATTACATTAATAATAATAACAACTGATTATGCTGCTCCTTTGGGGTTGTTATTAAGTCATCGATATAGTTTCAAAAAAGTGACTATTCAAGGTTGTCATTTTTGTTATCAACCTCATCAAATAATCTATACTTCTACCACCACACATCCTAGTCCTGAACAACATCTCAACTGGTCAGAGGCCCTATATGAAAATTGTATATATATTGCCATATTGAACAATGTGTACATGGCAAGTATATATAATTCAACTAACTCTCTAATACTAAACGACCTTTAGCTTTGATTTATACAAGTAAATTATTGTTATTTTACAAGAAAATTCAAGCTAGCTTGACTTGCTTTCTTTCTTCTTCTTTTCTCTCTTCTAGACCAGGATTAAGCTTTCTTTTAAACTTGTTATCTACTCCCCCTCAAGATTAGCAAGGGAATGAATCTTAACTAGGCTTATCTTGGTTAACATATCTCCTATCTTTGACTTGGTCTTAATGTGGAGCAATCTAATTACTTTTGCAATGACCTTATCTCGCACAACATGTCAATCAATTTCTTTGTGTTTCGTCCTCTCATGAAACACAAGATTGGCTGCAATGTGGAAGTGCAGCTTGCCTATTAGCAATCCAACCCCACAGCAGCAATATATCTCCAGATTAATGAGATCACAGTTCAATAGCATTCAGATCACATCCAATTCATCATCATTCAATCATTTCAAAAAAAAAAAATGTATTAGAAGCTTATGAACCACTTGGACACCAGAAGAATTAACTTTGGTTCCTAGTCCTAATAATCTGAAACTCAGTACCAAATACTATAATTCTTTTTGAGTTGTAATACTTCCAAAACCTATGTACAAATTTGTACTTTTATACCGACAAATTTGTAATTTTTGCTCTTTTTCCCTTTGTTATCAAAACTATGCCCACTACAAGCACATAGAGATAGACATATGTAACCCTCAAGTCCCCAGCAGCACACATAAATCGATTCCAAAATCTGTCAAACTCAGAGGGCCACCTCGCGTAGTGAAGATACACAAACACTATACTGGAAGAGTATTTACAATACCCATTAAGCTTTTTATCACTAAAGAATGTTAAAAATTCAATTTTTATCAAAAGCCCATAAACACAATCATGATTCTTGACTGAGAAACATAATAAAGAAAACTCCCTTATCCATTTATTCCCAACCCACCCAAAAAAAAAAACATAGGGGTCTCATTCTAACGATATCTATGTGTCTACAAATATAAAACAATAATTATAATCAAAAGGCCTAGCATGGCCAGTAATTCGTATTATGCGGCGAGTTGTGATTGGTGGATGAAAATTACTATGTACATATAAAGATGGAGAGTTAGAGTTGGAGTCGGATAAAAACGATGGAATTGTATAAGGCCCTAACATAACAAAATGGGCTCCCCAAAGGTTCATCTAAAAAATAATAATGTGCTCCCAAAAATAAAACACTCTTTTAGGCTAAGTCCACCACACCACGTTTTTTTGCAGTGTAACCTTCGGTCTATATGTAAGAACTACTAAAGGGCCTTAATTATTTATATTCTAAACAGTGACATTTTTAACACAATGCTTGTTCATGTTGCAAGTAATCAAAACAACAATATTCTTAATAACAAAACCACATTTACTTATGTTTCTCTGCGGGGTTAAGTCTAGGAGTAGTGGGCTCCACTTCTCTGATGGTCAAATAATAGATTTATGATTTAATTATTGTCTACACTAAAAACCAATTGGTGTCTTAATCTATTGATAAAGAGCAAAATTATCAAAAGTGGATGCTATAGGTTTGAAAGTTAAAACTCTATAAATTTTTTTTTTTTTAAAGTCAAGTCTAGGAGTCCAATCACCCCAATTTTTACTTAGAATCAAATGCAGTTTTTATTCTAAGACTCTATTTGGATGTAGCTTTTTGATGAAAGTTATTTACTTATTTGTTGAAAACTAATCTAGAAACTCAAATCAAGATTGTAAGGGTAACAACCTGAACAAAGTTACTTTGTAGTTGCTCTAATAATCAAATCCTTATTTGATGGGAAATGAAATTCTATCATTTATCCACTAAGAAAAAGTATTTTTTCTTCATCAAGAAAATATTCTTTGTCTATTAAGAAAATACATTTCTTATCCACCAAAAAATAGGTTTTAAATCTTATACATAGACAATAGTCACAATACCACATAAGAATTAGTTTGAGAAGACAAAATTAGAAGATGAACTCAGGTCTCTTTGGCAATTTGTATTTATGGCTTGGTTTTGGTATTCTTTGGTAAGAGTTTCTTTTCTCTCTTCATTATGCAGCGTTGCTTTGGTCTTTTGTGAGTGTCACGTTGTTTTGTGCTGCAAATTAGTTTGTGAGAAGCTCTCTTAGTGGTGTGGCTATTTGTTATTTAATTTGGGTAGTTTGGCTTTGTCTTGTGTTTAGATGATTGTCGCTTGTTTTTTGTGTAGCACTACAACTTGATATAATGTGTGGCTTTGTTTCTTTGGTTTGAGATAGAGAGAAATCTCTTTGAGGGTGTTGTGCTGTACTTGTATTAGGTGTAGTTCCTAATCTTTGAATTTGTGTGAAATGGGTATTTGGGTGCATTGAGATTTTAGACTTTGTGAGAGTGTCTCTACACTATCTTTGTATTATCCTAAATATGGTTTAGTGAATTCACCTTTCCAACTTGTGGATGTAGTCTACTCTAGAATCATGTAAATTCTTGGTGTTTTCATGATTAGGTCTATTGTTATTTCAAGTTCTTTATGCTCTTATCATTTATTTGGAAATCTAGCTTAAGCCTATAATATAATAAATCAATATTGCATGAGAAAAGAGGCTCAAAGCTGATATTACAAAGTGATATTATGATGCTTCACTTCCCTCACCTTGTCAATTTAAGTTTGATCAGATCCTTATTTTAGTTTAATTTAGTGTAATTTTTTGGTTATAAGATGAAATCAAAAATATTGAAAGCTTTGTCAAGCTCTCCTCTGATAAGAACTTTCTCATCCAAGTGAGAGCAGTAAAGTTGGACATCCCTGCAGAACCACACTATAAGTTCAACATCATTGCCATTCATGATCTGCCTCAAGAAAATCCATGACATTGAAGTTTAAAAAGTTCTATATAATGCAAGACATATCTTTGGGAACTGTGTTAAAAAAATAGGTACATACAAAAGCCAAATAGATACTTTTTTTTTTTTTATGGGAACCTAATAGATACATTATTCCTATATAATGTATCACTTTGTCTTTTGATATAACTAAATGAAGTGACCAAGACATTACCTCATTTTTGTTACTCCATTATGTGCCTATTATTAGAAATCAACATTTTGAGGTTATTTCTGCACATCATATATACTTGTGATATGGTGCTTTTCAAAGCACATGAATATATTTGAAGTATGTACATCAAATATACTTAAGATATGGTCCACATGTATATATTTGAAGCATGTACATCCTATATACTTATGTTATGGTGATTTTCAAAGCACGTATATATTTGAAGTGTGTTAATATATTATGTTGTGATGTATTTTGGCACATGGGAGCCCAAGTTATTTTGACTTCACTTGGTCAAAATAACCTGGGCTCCCATGTGCCGAAAGTGCAAAACATCAGTCTCAATACCATACTTAAAAGAAATGTAGTCCTTTTCTTCTATAATAGGAGAAGTAAATGAAACAGTCAGGTCGTTTTGGATTTGTATTTGGCCAGTCAAATCACCAGTGAATTTTCCTGTTCGAAAATAGTGAACTAATATTTTCCCTATAGACAAGAAAACATATCCACCAATGTTGCTGAAGTTGACAACATTTCTGTCAATCCCACGTTCCCGTAGATCTAAACTTGGGAGTCGATTCAAAAAACTTTGAAAACTCTATTTTTAAAAAAAATAAATATAAAGTTTCACCAATTTTATTTTGGAAAGCTGAAGATTGAGAAAGAAAGGCATACAAACAAAACTTGGAATCAAGAAGAAAGAATCAGGTAAAGATTAAGATAAGAACTTACGAATCTTTCTTCAAAATCAACCGGAGCTGGTAAATTAGTGCAAACGCTAGGAACATTGTTGAAGTTACTATGAGTTGTCAGGTTTGGGTATCTTAGTTTCGTCCAAAAATAATCTAACATTTCTGTAGATCTTAGGGTTTAGGGTTTTTCTTGCCCCTTTGCAAAATCTAATATGCCTTTGGGACAAGGACAATGCTTTATATAGTATTTTTAAAATCTTTTTGTAGAAAAATAAAAATGTATTTATATTATTTTTTTTATAAAAGTAATATTAGATTTTTTTTTTTTTTAAATGATCCATTAGCAAATGCCTAAAGGACACCTGTTAATGGTTGTATTTATATTATTTTTTTTATAAAAGTAATATTAGATTTTTTTTTTTTTTAAATGATCCATTAGCAAATGCCTAAAGGACACCTGTTAATGGAACCATTTTATTAAAAGTGTACTAAATTATATTTATACATTGAAAAAGTGAGAACAAATGAGATTTTAAAATGTTATATGCAAAAGCTAAAAACTAAACAAATAAGGAAAAATAAATTTAAGTAGATCTTTTTTTTCTTTTAAATATATATATATATATATATATCAAAATTACATTTAATGTACATTTTAATTTCTTTATATTTTCTTCTTAAAAAAGTAATTTCTTTATATTTTTAAATCCAAGATTTCTCAATTTTTACAAAATTGTTCCTTTTTTGTATTAATTATAATGTTTTCACGATTCAATCTCAAAAACCTTAAATGTCTCTCTTCCTCAATTCTTTAAATGATTCGATTTTTATAATTTTAAACACCACTTGCTTTAATTTGGACCGTCCATTAATATTCTAGATGAAAACCTGTTACTGGCTAATTAGGTTCTCTTTTTTATGCAACCGGATCCTAGAGTTCTTTCGCATTGCTTGCTCTCTTCTCCTCCCTCCATCTCAATCGCTCCTTATCCGTTACTCCCCCTTTCGCCATCATTTGATTGTCAAGCACAAGATGAACTGCCTTTTTATCGTCACAAGATTTTCATATCTACTTCATTTTGGAGTTTGCTAAAGGTTGGCCATCTCACCGATAATCTCAACCACAACTCAAGTACTTCCAATTCAAGCGGCTCATCTTCCCCAATTTTGAAACAGTTCTTGTCCCCAATTTTGAAACGGTTCTTGTCCCGATTTTGGATACAAATCTCTAGAAGATATCATGTAGAATTAGATCCTAAGGTACGTGGAGGTTAACGTATTCAACAATTTGATATTTATTAAAGCCTACAATGATGTTTTAGGGGTTCATTCAGTTCCAATTTATGCGTGCGTTTGTTCCAATGCCCATATGAAACTAAATTGCCCATTTCTTTTATAAGGACTAAATTCTTGTTTGAAAACATCAATACTTTAGTTCGACTCAATTCAAGACCAAGATGTCAAAACTACGCTTAAGTTCAAGTCGATTACTACCCTACTACTCTCCTCTTATCACAAGGAGGACAATAATTGAGAAAAGTATCCATGGACGACAAAAATGGACAAGAGCATCCAGTGAGTTTTCATAAGCCTAAGCATCATACAATTTTTGCTTTTTCGCAAATGATAGTTAGTTAAGCAACAATGGAACCAACAAAATTCTACAGGAGTATGAAGAAGCATTGGGCCAAAAGATAAATAAGGACAAAACCGCCATGTTCTTCAGCAAAAACAAAAGGAATGAGATTTAGAAGAAAATAGGGGAATCATTTCTAAAGTTCAAGCAATCAATACTAAGGACTTCTTTTCTCATTGAGAAATCAAAGAAACTGAACCTTTCGGGGGATCAAGTGGAGGATAATCTGGAAAACATAAAAAATAAATCTAAGTTTGGAAAGAAATTTTGTTTTCATACGGCGGGATGAAAAATTCTCATTAAATTAGTTGTAGGGACAAGAGGGGTGTCGCCACCTAGTTTTTGCAATGGTCTAGGAACCATATATATAGCATCCTTTCGAGAAAGGAACTTTGATCTTATTACTAGAGTATGCGTCCGAAATTTAGGTATGGTCTTGGGGAGGTATTAGACACCCAAGATTGCCCAACCCTAAGGTTGGCCTCCCATCATTGTGTTTTACATCTTAATCCTATTAAAAATAATTTCAACACTTTTTATCCTAACGCACGCACACACAAGCATACAACATGACATCTTTCATCCTAAAACAATATATCTATCCATAAAGCAAGAGAGAACCAAACTGCACAAATATACAAAACCTAGCATTCATCTAACGTATGAACACCCTACCATACATCTAAACCAGGCAGCAATTCAAAATATGGTAGCAAGCATAAACATCAATATGGTAGCAAGCAAATCATATCATACATCAAAATAAGACATCAACTTCATACACATATATCAAAGGAGGATTAAAACAATCAACATGCATGTTCATGTGAATGCATGACTTACTTTACTTTCCTTGCGACATCTCAACACCTATGACATCATGAATGGGTATGTGAATGCATGACATGGTATTTAAACAAGACATGAACATAAAACCCTAGTCTAAGCATGTTAGAGACAAACAAGCCCACAAGACAAAGACTCAGATACATATAAACATAAGGAAAAAGGGTTAAGATGAGGCAAACAAGCAAACCAAACAAAATAAGGAATTTGAATTAGGATTTTTGAGCAAGTGCCTACGTACGCAAGATTTAACTTGCATAAGCATGCTCATGACATGCATGCGTGCATGGGACTTGTTCAACAACCCTAACCCAAAAATACAAAATAGAAAATAGAGCACAAATAAAAACCCTAATTCTAACAACCAAACATGCTTAGAACATAAAAGAAATATAAAACTAACCTAGGCAAACATGCATAAATATAAACCAAGCAAAAAACAAGATTAAAACATAAGAAGAATAGTAGAAAATAAAAAGAAAGAGTTAAAGCTTGATACCTCAAAAGGAGTTCCCAAGCTTTGATTCTGATTGTTCCCCTCAGTCAAATCTATCATAGTCAATAAAATACGTGATTAGTAATCTTAAACTCAAAGGAATGGGCCCAGAAAAGTTCTCAATCAAATAAAATTGACTTGAGGGTGTTTTATGACAAACTTCATTTTGATTCATTATTTTCTAGTGAATCTTAGGTTTTTCCCATGGAATTTCTATGTGTTTTGAAAATGTACCATATAAGGCTTTATATAATGGAAAAAAGGGGTTTGGAACGAATTCCAAACGATGTGGAATTCATTCCAAACCTCAGCCATTATTGCAGAAAATTTGTCTTTTTCATGCTTTTGAAACCTTAGCTGCGTATGAAGGACTGTGCCTGCATATACATTCTTTGGCCCATGTACGCAGGTTGCTGCCCACGTACATAGGTCGAAGGCCACTTTGGTCATTTTATTTCTAAAACTAGATATTTTTTCTCATTTAAAAGGTTTTGTTTTCCATTTCAACACTCCTCAAGTCAATTTAATATTTGATTGGACTCTAAGCTGACCTTGGGTCTTAGAGTTTGAGCATCATTGGAGAACAGGAGCCCGAGTTGTAAGGGGTACAAAATGCAATGTCTACAAATGCCCCTCTTTTGATTTGTCAACTTCGCTAACGAAATCAAGAAAATAAGAGACAAAACATTTTGTTTTGACGTATGGCTCTAGCCCAACCCACGCATACAATACACATCACGTATACATGGGGTGGGGTGCAACTCTGAAGAGCTGCATGGGATTTGTATGTCCTAAGTTCCACTTTGTTACTTAGGAAACAAGCAACGATAGGTTCACTATCCTAGAACTTTTTTTGCCACTTGCAAGCAAATGGTGAATGACTCACTATCCTAGAGTCACTTAAAAAAGAAAAAAGAAAAACAAACAAGGGCGCTCTTCGAGCTATCTGAACAAACAACAAAAGGATATAGTCTCTGCGATGTCCATTCGGGGCTCTTGCTTCAAACTTCTCTGGGTGAATTTTTCCTCTCGTCTTCTTCACTTCTTTCTCTAACTTTTCTGGCGAGGCTCTTGCCTTGGGTTGACCTTGGTCTCTTTCTCTATCTCTATCTCTATCTCTACCTTTTTCTACCGTGCCAGCATGTTCAATTCCCGTAGGATATGTGCACAAGTAGTCTTGATTGTTGGATCCACTAAGGATGGTGAAAATTCACTGAGGAGTAGGTGTGCATTAGGAAGAATCTTCTGTTTCCTTGCGAAGGATTTTTAGTTGTATTGGACTCATTAGGGAAGAATCTTCTGCTTCCTCACTGGGGATAGTTTAAATGTGCTTGGGTCCATCGGGGAAGAATCTTTTGCCTCCTCCATGGGGATGGTGTTCTAGATATGCTTGAACCATTGGGGAAAAGTCTTATGCTTCCTTCATAAGGATAGTGTTCTTGGTGTACTTAGTCTATTGGGGAAGAATCTTTTGCCTCCTTACTAGGGATAATGTTCTTGATTTTGTGTAATCTGCTTGGAAATAGCTTTAGGATGTACATGCTTTATTAGGGGAAGAGTCTTCTGCTTCCTTGACAGCTCACTGGGGAATCCTTTGATGATTTTATGCCTAATTGGGGCAATCTTGAGATTGTTTTCCTTCTTTTTTTTTTTTCTTTATATATATATATGAGTGTGTGTGTGTGTGTGTGTGTGTGTGTGTGTGTGTGTATGTATATATTGTTCATGACTAAACTACATGTAGTTTAATGGTGAGGCCTAAATTACACATAGTTTAGCCATCAGGTGTGTTCCTGCCTTTTCATTTTTTTTCTCTAATGGTTACCAACAATTGCTTTTTCTTCTTCACTCTCTTCATCTTCCTCATCTCTTCATATTCTCCATAACTCCTTTTTTTTTCCTCTATACAAAAACCTCTTTCTCCTCTCTTTTCTTCTCACTTTCTGAGTCTCTCATTCTCTCATTTTCTCTCCAACTCTCTTCATCTCCTCCAATAGCACCCAAGTCCAAGAAGGCCATCTACATCCTTTCCTTTGATGCATTCCACCTCACCCTGCTAGAGTGAGGCAACGAGGTTGATGGGGCCTCCATCGTTGACATATCGACTAGAGAATCACATTCCCATGGCTGAATCTGTAAGTTTTCAAACTTTTTCTCATTTGGCTACACACATATAAAGGCCATTATTGTACATTGGTCTTATTAATTTGTTATGATTTCTTTACATGATGCAGAGATGTTAACTTCAGAGCTTCCAGAGCCATATACCCTTCTCTATTGCAAGAGCAAAACATGGTTCTGGTGGTGTTCCTATACTTCAAATGATGGATGTATTGAGCAATGCAAAGTGGGAGGATGCATTTTCAGAAGGTTGTCATGGACTACTCAATTGTGCATGCCACTGCTACTATGATTGTTCACAAAAAGACCATTGTTGAACGCAGTCAATCTTGAAAATGCATTGTCTTTTGCATGCGCTTAAATGTAGGGATCAAAATAGTATTTTCATCTTGTTATAAAATGTATCGTTGTCTAATGTATTCTATTTTCTTGAACAATACAAATGTGTAATAAATCGCATTTGGTGAAGATGAGTGTTAATTCTCTCTTTTTCTTTTTCTGTTTTTCTTTTGCTGAAGATAGTGAAATCTCATCTTCAATATAAGATTTTAGTTAAATACCATTTACTAAGACCTTTGAAAGTGAGATTTCACTTTTGGATTTTAAACTATTCATCATTTATTAAAATCGCATCTTGAAGTTGCAATTTCATTTGGGTAAAATTAGATTTTCACATTGCAAAGTTGGCATGCACTTGTCATTGTGGCAAGTGTCCCATAGTTGTTAGGTGTCACGTAGTTGTTTATGACCCCCAATTGTGAGGTACTTATCAAATTAATCATGGACCAAACTAAAACTCTAAGTTAATTGAAGTTAAAATAACTTTTCCTCTCTAAAATTTGATGTCAATTTGTTTCGGCATTACATGTTCTATGTCAATAATAATAATAATAATCAACCGAAAATTTTTTAGAGAAAATTAGTTTAAATTTTTGTTTTTAATTGTGTACTTGAAAATGCTTCTAAAAATTTTTTTCCAATGTTTGGTGAAATGCGATTCAATTAGAGAGAATTGGTTGCAATGATTTATTTATTTTTTATTTTTTATTTTTTTAGTTTACAAGGTGTTGCTTGTGCCGAAGGATAACTCTATTGGGGCAAGTGACATGACCATGAAACTCAAGCTCATTTTAGGATATTTTTTTTTTTTTGGGGAAAAAAAAAAAAAACTACCCTTTTGAATTCAAGGGTTTATCAATATGTTGGGTTATTTTATATGTAAATGATAATATGATGGGACATTAATCAACCAAAAAAAAGAGAATAGGATCAGACTGTAAGATAAAATGAAATAAACATACCTCCAGTCATAGTTGTTTAAGTCTTTGGAGAAAAGAAGACTCACTATATGATGATAGTATACATAAAAAGGTCTTCTAGTTTATGGCCTTTACCTCGCATGTATCCTTTTGATGGAAACATAGGCTATATATATTGGCTAGACTAGGGCCCCTTTTAGATGAAGATTTTCATAACTCTCCTTCCATCAAGGAGCTTAAAAATTGTAACTTCATGGTGTTTTATTAACCAAAGAGGTTATACCAATTGAGAGTTACTAAAGGATGTTACACTTAACAGGTAACTTTCACAAGTAGAAAACTTAAGACATGAAATAAGAAACTTAAGACATGAGTTTCATCTACACTTAAATGTGGGCCACATAAAATTCTCTTTAAGGAGATGTAATCCTACATGGACATGAAACACAAACACATATATATGTTCCATAATAAATTTTAAAATTGATGGTAGTCTTTTTTTAAGGGAATTCAATAAACTATAGGCGAAAACACCATTTTGGTCCTTATATTTTGGAATCATGGTCAATTTGGTCCCTATATTTTAATAGCAGTTAATTTGGTCTCTGTTATTTTGAACTTGCAGTCAATTTGGTCCATGTTATTTTGAACTTACAGTCAATTTGGTCCTTATCGTTAACTCATTAACAGAAAATGCTTACATGGCACACGGCATGCACAATAGGCAAACTTAATGCCTACGTGGCTACTGAAAATAATTGTAATAAAATTATTCATCATTTGAAAAATTCCATGCCAGCATTGAACAAAAAATCCAAAGCTGAAAAAAAAAAATTTCTTGAATGGATTATTTTATAAAATTCCTTAGTCTTTCTTGGCAACCAAACAAAGAAACCCAAAAACACAAAAATCGAACTCAATCCAGAAAATTCACAATAACCAAATTTTGTTTCAAGAAAATGAACTTGGCGTTCGTAAGGAGGGTGAGAAGGTGGTCTTCTAAAAGCATAAGGTTTGATCCTTATGCTCCTTGGCTTTCTTGGATTCAACCCAAGCAGATACACAACGTGGCCCAACCAAACTGTAGAGTTTTTGAGCCATTGGATTCAACCCCAGCAAATAGCAACCACCGCCACCATTCTCTCGAGAGAAGTTTCTCAAGAGGAAAAAGATTACTTCCGCTAATGCCTTTGTTGACGTGGATTTGGTTATTATGAATTTTCTGGGTTGATTTTTGTCTTTCTAGGTTGTTGTGTTTGGCTGCCAAGAAAGAGCAAGAACAAACGGGGACTCATTTTTCTTTTTCTTTTTTGGCTTGACATGTTTTTTTTTTTTTTAATGCTGACATTGCATTTTTAAATAGTAAATAAATTTTTTATTATTATTTTAGTAGCCATGTAGTCGTTAAGTGTGCCAACTATGCATGTCGTGTGCCACATAAGCATTTTCTATTAATGAGTTAATGATGGAGACTAAATTGACTACAAGTTCAAAATAACAAGGACCAAATTAACTGTTACTAAAATGTAGGAATCAAATTGACCGTGACTTCAAAATGTAGGGACCAAAATGGTGTTTTCGACTAAACTATATTCAATGAAATGAAGACTTTATATCAATTAGATAGAACGATGTTTTAAAAAAGCCAGGTCCTCTTTTATCTAAGATACATAATTATCAATGCTCAAAGCATGTTTTACTAGCAAATATACAAAATTGTTGCCTTGGCAACCCATGCGAGAAATTTCTAAGTATTTGAAGTATTTAACTAAGCTGGTTGCTCTCTGTGTTTTTTTTTTTTTTTTTAATGAGAGTACTAAGTATTTTTAATACAAACACACACACACATACAGAGGAGAGAATGTCTTAAAGAAACTGATAGTGGTATATATCCAAAAGAACCTAATTCCCTGTATTATTGCCACTATAGAAGTATGAGAACAGGAGTCATCTCAAACATAGAGTTAAAAAATATTTAGGAGTCTTCTCGCCAATAATCAGGTCTTTAATGCCTACATCCCTTGCAAACAAAAGACCCTCTTCAAGGGCTTTAGCTTTATTTTCCACCGCACCCAAAAAGACATTAAGCTTCTTACATAAAGCAGCTATTGGGAAGATAAACACCTTGACTTTGGGGAGTTTACTTGAAGGATTAATATAACATATAAAGACACGTTTTAACCCATCAAATCTAAGTCCAATGGATACATGCTCAATTATATTATGATAACCACTCATTCCATGTGTATACCCAACAACAGAAACAACTCTACCAAAATTGTATTGAATGACCACACTAATGCTTGTCTACTTTTACTATGATGAAGCCATTAACAATGGGAGACAAATTATCTTATTTATAGATCATAGGAGATATTGTCACATTGCTAAATTTTAAAGCTTAAATGGTGATTAAGATATTTAAAGAAAAAAGCTGTAACTTTTAGGGTACGTCTGATACACTAAATGGAGATTACAACAGGAATTGTAATATTTATTACAGAGAATAAAATGTATTGTAATGTAATAACTAAACATATTCATAAGTTTGGTTGTAAGTTATAACATTAAAATAAAAATTAAGATTTATTTTAGGAAATATCTTACTTATACAATTATATCTCCTTAAAAATTGTTATTTTTTAAATTTAAGAGAGATATGTGTTATTTTTTATAATTTTTTATTTTTATAATTATTAGATGTATATGGAAAGCTTGTTTATTTGGAAATATATTAAATTTTGAAATTATTGCATCCATTAAGGAATAGCTAATACAACCATTTTAAAAAGGAATAGTTATTTCTCATTTTAAAGAATAGCTATTTATAAGGAATAAATATTCCTTATAATGAAAACATAACCAAACTAAAGAATAGTTAAACCATAGGAATAACTATTACATTATAATGTCTATTATAGTCTACCAAACATGCCCAACCAAATCAGCTAAAACTATAATACTAACTCGTTTGAGAGGAGGGAATGGAATGGAATAGAAATGAATGAAAAGAATAATTTTATAATATTCTTCTCTTCCCTTGTTTGGGAGTTTTAATAGAGAGAATAAAAAGCGCATTCCCCTATTTGGGAGGTTAAATAAGAGGGAAAGAAATAAGTAGGAGGGAACACTCATTGCTCTTTATTTATTTTTATTTTTTTAAATCTCAAATTTTCATTCCCCTGAAATTGGGAGGAAATGGAATTAGATTTAATAATTTTTATTAAAACTCTCAAAATACCCATATATATTCAACCGTTCATTTTAAAATAGCTAATAGTAATAATGACATAAAATGATTCCATTATATTACTTCTATATTATTCCTAAACAAAATTACTTACATTCCATTCATTTCCATTCATTTACATTCTTTTATTTTAAAACATCCAATCATGGTTACTTAATTACATTCTATTCTTTTCCATTCATTTCTCTTGCTTAAGGAAATTAAATAGAATGGAAAGGAATGATCATAAGAGAATGGAATGGAATGAAATATATTTAATCAAGGGAAAGGAATGAAAAATAATGAAATAGAATGAAATAGAATTAAGTAACATTAATTAAATGTTTTTAAATAAAGGTATAAAAATGAATGAAAATAAATGGAATATAAGTAATCTTGTTTGTGAATAATAGAGAGGGAATGGATTGGAATAATTTATGACAATATTACTATTAGATCCCTATTTAAAAAATAAAAGATTAAATATATAGGGGTATTTTGGGAGTTTTAATAAAAAATTTACTAAATCTAATTTTATTCCCTCCATTCCTCCCAATTTGGAGAGGAATGAAAATTTAAGATTTTAAGATAATAGAAAGGAATGAGTGTTTCCTCCTACCCATTTCATTCTCTCCCAAACTTCCAAATAAATGAATGAACTTTTCATTCCTTCCATTAAAACTCTCAAACAAGGAAATAAAAGAATATTCTAAAATTATTCTATTCTTTCCATTTCAAGAATATTCTAAAATTATTCTATTCTTTCCATTTCATTCTATTCACTCCTTCCAAATGAGGGCTAAATACATTCCATTTTATTCTTTTCTATTCCCTTATGATCATTCTATTATATTTTATTTCATACCCTTATGAACTCTCAAACGAAGGGTAAAACATATTTAGCATGTCTAGTAAAGTTTCGAACAATACAATTCCGAATAAACTTTAGCTACAAAATTGTTGTAGCCTAAAGCTACAACCTTACCTAATAAAATAAATATTATTACATATTTTGAAAATCTAACCGTTAAATTGTATGTTCTTTGCGTTCTTAATACACATGTTAAATTTTGTATTAATTGGATATTATTTACTATATGATTTATAATTTATATTTTATGCATAATTTTAAACTACAAAAACTTGCAATTTAAACAATTTATTGATAAGATAACTATTAATCTTTATTTTTCTAGAAATTTTGCAAACATGGAGGATATAAAATAAAAATGTAATCCAATGGTGGATTTATCAAAATTCACTTCCAATAAAAAGATATTAAGTAAGGTTGTAGTTTTATGTTACAACCAATTTTGTAACTAAATTTTGTCCTACAATTCCTTTATCTCCAAGAGTAAAAGAAAAAAAAAATAGTAAAATATAATGATCATAAGAGCCTCACCAATCAAATGACCATAAGAGACAAAGGAAACATCATCACTAGGCAAAGATTTGGTGATTGTTTCTGAATCAAAATGGTGATTAAGATTGATTCTAAAAAATAAATAGATAAATGGTGATTAAAAGATTGATCCCACTTTCTCACTGTTCATGAGAGGGCCTACAGGATTTAAAAAAAAAAAAAAAAAAAAAAAACGTTTTAATTTACGACAAGTCGTTTATAAGGTTTGGCGGCAATATATACGAGTACAAACAAACGGCATCGTTGCTGCACAGGTTTATCTCGTCCAGTAAACCCTACTACCTCGTCTTCTTGTATAAGCGCCTCTGCTCTCTCTCTCTCTCTGATCTGATCCAATGGTATGCACCACTGTATTCATGGCCTACCCAGTAGATTTTCACCATTATCAGAAAACTTCAACTAATAAGTGTTGGGTTATTGGTTGCAGGCTCCAAAGAAAGAGAAGGCTCCTCCATGGTAGAATGAGAAGTGGGTGTTTAATTTTTGATGAATGATGATATTTACTTATATAGTGGAATTATGTGTGTGCGCGTGCTAAAGGTTTTCTTTTTGTGGGGGTGGGGGGTGCAGTGCAAGTTTGATATGTTGCGAGGACTATTTGGTAGAAATGAGACGTGGGTATTTAAGTTTTGATGATATAAAGTGGAATTATGTTGTAAAGTTGTGGTTTTTAATGGTGGATTACAGAAGTGGAGCAAGGGAAAGCAAAAGGAGAAGGTGAACAACATGGTATTGTTCGACCAGGGCACCTATGACAAGCTACTCTCCGAGGCTCCCAAATACAAACTCATCACACCCTCCATTCTCTCCGACCGTATGAGGGTACTTATTTTACCTTTTTTCAAAAAATTTGTATTGACTGAGTATTTTGTGTTCTGATTTTGTTGATAGTTTAGTAAGCATCTGTCTTGATTTCGTCTAGGTGGTTTTCTTAACTGGAATTTCTAATCGTGTATTTTTGTTATTATGTTTATCTCAAATCATATATGTTTAGAAACTATGGGAAATAAATTAAATTTAGTGAAGATGTTAAAATTACTGGACTTGGGATTAGTTCAGATGTGACCATCAGGGCTTTTAGTAAAAGAAATATCAAACTTAGGTAGCTAGTGTTATACTTGATAAAATTAAAATTTCAAGGAATATTAGTTTGAACTGATTTAAAACTTGATTACTCATTCTATGAGCAGGTGGACAATCTGAAAATGGAAAAATTTATAAGGGTTGGGCAATAATCATGAATGGTCATGTATGGATCCACATATTTTTGAGGTGGCTGATTGTTTTCATAGGTTATTGTAGTGAAGATGCCACATTAAAGAAACCTGCTGTCAAGTATGTCAATCTGAAAGATCCACGTTGATGTAGTGGATTCCTGACAATTAAATGTTGTAGAATCCAAAACCCTAATTTGATGCATTCTACAAACCCACTGTGACTGAATTTTTGGTGAGTGCCTTACCANTTCCATGCTTCCACGATATAGGACCCTTTCCACACCTCCACAGTGTAGGAACTTCTCCACGCTACCACGGCGCAGGAATCATTCATCAAGTGTGCTATTTAGATATCCTCTGTCCTCGACTAATCTTATTTTGAGGCTAACTAGCAGCGGCGTTGTATGTCTCATCACCCTACAATCAACAAGTTCCTAAAGAATCCTAAGTTTCCAATCACTAGGTAAGCCCCCTTACTTTGCCTAGCATTTTTTTTTCTGCATCCACCATTTGCATGTGTTTCCCCCTACCCCCCCCCCCCCCCCCAAAAAAAATCAGTAGAAGATTCCTCACTCACCAAAATCATCTCATCCACCCACAGTAGTTTGAACCCCAAACGGCCTTGTGAGGACTTACTACCAGGCCACTGGGGTGTTAGTAGAGGTAAGTGCCAATTTCACTTCATGATGTTGCCAAACCTATTTCAGTTTTAGTTTATGGTTGGTGAGTGCCTTAATGCACCATTGAGAAAGAGTGATTTGATTCAAGTCAAGGGAACAAAAAAAGATAAAAGGCCAAAAGTAACATTAGTAGAAGTTTTGTAAAAGAACATATTAATTAAGGAAGTAACAGAGATGATGATTTTGGAGTGGGTAGATTGAGAGAGTGGTAGACTCTAGTTAGGCTGTTGAGGATCCATAACCCAACCCAAAGTTTTGCGACTTAGGCTTTGTTGTTGTTGATGGTGAGGTTATTAAGAATATCAATCTTTAAACTGTCCAGTTGTGGTCAGTAGTGAATTTTAACGTGCATTTATAATTTTGGTTAGATTTCAATTTCAACGTATATTTTTGCTTCTTGTGATTCTTTAAATCAATATTTTTTGGTGTTTTCTTCTAGTGCTGTTCATGTTTGTTCATCAACATGTCCTGTTAGAGGTAGATGTCTAGTCAGAAATCTATTAATCATGCATAAAAGTTTGATTAATAATGCCAATTTGCTGATAGTCTCAGCATCATCTATAGATGTCTAGAACATTTCTGCTTACTACTTCCATGTTCTAGGTCTATGTTATTGATAGGATCATCACCTAGTTTTACTAGCGTTTGTCTACAAAGTTGATAAGTAGTACGTTCCAGATGAACATTGGCCTATGCAATTTGAACTTGCAGCTACATGCTCTTAATACAACTCCCCAAGCAACAATAAAAGCAGTTCCTTTTAATGATTATTTCATGTTAATTTTCAACTCTACCATAGGAGTTTTATGTTCCTTTTAATCTCTTATTTGACTTTGTATTCATTTCACAGATTAGTGGATCACTTGCAAGGAGAGCAATCAGAGAATTGATGGCAAGAGGTTTGATCAGGATGGTCTCTGCACATTCAAGCCAGCAAATATACACACGAGCAACAAACACCTAGTTTTCCTATTGTCTATGCATATTTAGTTTTATCTAGTGGTGCTGAGTTTGACCACTTTTATTATTTCCATCTTAAGATTTTCCTTCTGGGAATCTTATTAGTGTGCATCAGCTCAGTTCTAGACTATCGGCCATTTTTGCTGTTTAGGGGAGATCATATTTTTGTTTAGAAGTCTAGTTAATGGAGAGAACATATGGAGTGAGTTAGATTGTTTTTGAGTTTTGCTTAGAATATAGTATCTATTCTTAAAAAGGGAATTTGGATTTGTTGGTTTTGATCTTCATCATTTCATATTATGCTCTTCTCTACGCGCTTAAGGCAGGAAATTTGTGTAGCATGTATTAGGCTCAATTAGCATTAGCATTTTTTGGCATTACAGCTTGTGATGGTTCCACTGATATCTGGGGCCTAAGCTAATGGATTCAGCTTTAATGTCATGTGGAAAGGCTGCTCCTTAAATATAAAGTGAAGATCGCAAGAAACAGATTGGTAACTACTGGAATTCCCTGAAAAAAAAAATCCATTTCAGCATAAGCTAGAAGGCTTTTGGAGTCATATTACTTACTGAAATATAAGTTCTATATAATATTTCCGACTATTGAACAACCATTGTCTTGCTAGATGTTGCCACTGGATTATGTATCGGTAGGAAACATATGGAAGCTGGACAATTGTCAAAAAAGCAAATGTTGCCTTGTGAAATGGCTGTTATTGTTGGAGCTCTATGGTCGTTCATTAACCTGGACTTTATTCCATACCTAGAAACTCATAGAAGTGGATGCACATCACATGTGAAGACCACAATGGGGTTTCAATACTTCAAATCTAACAACTGACTGGGAACAAGCTTCAGTTTTTCTGGCTGTTGGGCTTAGTATTCTGCGTTCTCTATCTGAGAGATTGGGCTTCAAAGTTTAAACATCACCCCTTTTTGTCCATACTTTGTGATGGCTCCATACTTTGTGATGGCTCCCCAAAGAAATATATTTTAAGTATTAACTTAGGCACCTTTGCCTATGATCTCTTGGGTGTACAAGTGTGCATTCAACTTACCAATCCGATGAATCTGACCCAATATGATGTCTCAAGTTGGTTTTTATGGATTGTCGGATTTAGTTTGTTTCTAAACTTTTTTGAAGCTTGGAGTGCTTTGAGTTTAGGTTGGCAAAATTTTCAACCCAAGTAATTTGATCCGACAAACGCTATTAATCATTTGGAAAATACATATTTTTAAATTTATTATTTTGATTTATTTTGAAATTTTTATAATTATGTTTGCAAAGATAAATTGTGCGAATTATAAACATATATTATATAACAAAATAGCCCAACTCGACCTAATCCCTACAGTTTTGGTGAGGTTGTTTTTTAAAGCTACCATGGGTTGGCTTGGTCATATTAGATTAAAAATTTTCTAAAACTCAAGTCATCCTGACCAATATAGACAACTACTCCTATGGTTTATAAATGAACCTTTATAAACCAAGTTGCTCTTGAATAACTCAAATTTGACTTGTCACTAACCAAATGAACTAAGCTCAAAATCCAATTTCTTACTCATATATTTCTCTCACTACACATTTATAAAGTTATGAGATCCTCAAGTTCTTGATTCTGTGCAGCATAGAGTCTCTGCATACACACACCACCAATCAGGATATCTCAGAGGAATGGATTTGTTCTCGAAATTTACTAGCATGCCACGTGAAGTTTTTGTCACCTAATGTATTGTTGTTTTATGATCCTTATTTTCTTCTTTTGTGTAAGTACTTATCATCCTACACCATTCTTGTTTGTAATGTCGGCTTTAGGTGTCACAAACCAGAGGGCCCATATGCTTGATATTCTTGAGATCCATTTTCTATTAATCAACCTTACTTCTTTTGTGGACCCACAAGTCTAGTATTTCATAGCTCAACCTTTTACAATTTCCTTTTTGATGGTATAACATTCTAGTATATAGAATGATTTTTTTTTTTTTTTTTTTTGCATTTAGCATTATTTTTTTAACATTTTAATTAGTTGTCAAGTTTGCAAAACTATTTAACAAACTAGCATCTCGAGACTTTAGAACTCGAGTTTCTAACACTTGATTTGCAAGGAATGGTATGCTGATGTGAGCAAAATATTCACCTGTAACTTGAGTCTTTAGAACTCAAGTTATTACACAATAACATCTTTTTCTTCTTCTTCGGCTTTTTCCATTCTTCATCTCCAGATCTTCTTCTTCTTCAACGTTATATAAATCCGGCGTTTTCCATTCTCCATCTCTAGGTCTTCTTCTTCAGATCCGATTTCTTCTCCAGGTCGTCGTCTTCCTCTTCTTTTGATCCGAATATTCTTTTCCTCTTCTTCTTCTCCTTTTGCTTCTTCAAATTTGCTCCTATGGAACTCGAGTCTCTCCAACTCAAGTTCCACATGGCTAAATTGTTCCACGCTAGTAGTAGAACCAAGGAGTCAATACCGTACCAGAGGCTGTACCTGTTTGGCCACCGGTACGATATATTTCGGATACCGATTAATACCGGTGTACCGTTTCGAGTTTACCGCTATTTTTTATATTTATATAAATAAAAAAATATATATATATATATATGTGTGTGTGTGTATATATATATATATGTATATATGTATGTGTGTGTGTGTGTGTGTGTGTGTGTGTGTGTATATATATATTATAATAAATATAAAAGTTTAGCATAAAACATTTCCTCAATTTAGAATTAATTATTCATGGTTTTAGACTTTAGTATCAATTAAAAGAAAAAAAAAAAAAACACAATATAAGAAATAGAAAGCTTAAAAGTTACCATTGCATACTAAGAAAACTAATAATACTAATAAATTAATGCAAATAAGTTATCATTCTACTCTAACAAAAATTCAAAAATTACAAAACTTATAAAAAAATAAAAAAAAAATAAAACTTTTTTCTCTACCGGCCGGTACGCCCGGTACCGGCCAGTATTGCCCGAAATTGGCCGGTACGGCCGATATTTTTTCCGGTATGAAACAGGAGAGTTATATGTACCGGTTTGCTTGCCAGTACAATATATTTTGGCGGTACCAGCCAGTATGGTACGAAATTGACTCCCTTGAGTAGAACTCGAGTTTGAAAGCCTCGATTCTTGTTGTCGAACTCGAGCTTTTCAAACTCGAGATGCTAGTTTACAACAATGTTTCAAAATCGGGATTACTTATTATATTCTTTCCCATAGTTGTGCTAGCCTGCAAATTCCATTATACAATAATATATAGAACAATCAAGTCGGCATTACAACTACATTGGGATATGGCTTCATGGTAGAAATTCTTGAATTGTTTTACTTTGTGAGCAGTTCGAGTAATAGCCCTAATAAAGTTCTAGTGATACACGTAGTATTACTCATTACTATCACGTGGTATGGAATCGATGAGTCTATACCAGAAACCCTTTAAAAAAAAAAAAAAAAGGTCAGCATTACAAAATCAAGTACAAAGAGTATATATATCTTATTGTTACACTTGCACTTGCACTTGCACAATGACGTCCTTTTATATGAAGACAAGTGCACGGTGAAGAAACAACCACCAACTAAATTAATCACTTGGGTCACTCTCAAACATTAGAAGTCAAATTACTCATCAGCATCGTCACGTGGTATGGAATCAAGAAAAAAAGAAAAAGGAAAAAGGTGGCCATTACAAAATCAAGTACAATGAGTATATGGGTGAGTTTGGATACCATTTATTTACTGAAAATTGAAAACTTATTACTGAAAATATTGTAGCAAAATAATTTTAAAACGTAAACAGTAGCTGTGGGTCCCAGTTTTAAAACACTGTCGTGAATCTTCATTTGTTGGCTGAATGGTAGCCGTGGGTCCCAATTTCCAGTTTTAAAACACTACCGTAGGTCTTCATTTTAAAATGTAGACAGTAGTCGTGGATCCCAGTTTTAAAACACCAAACACGGACGTGACCGTGCAATCCAATCTCACACTATATATCTTACTGTTATGCTTGCACTTCCACTTGCACATGCATAATGACATCCTTTTATATGAAGGCAAGTGCACGGTGAAGAAATACCCACCAACTAAATCAATCACTTGGGTCACTCTCAAACATTAGAAGTCAAATTACTCATCAGCGTCATATGTTTGGATGTTTTCCCAGATTGTTAAGCCCATCTACTCATGCCATGTTGGATCAATAACCAAAATCACAGAGTTGCTCATCACTCCCTTTCACTGTCTTTATCTCGTTATATATTTCTGAAATGTGCACCCTGTACTGCTTCAAATGTCTGCTAGCTTTCTATTTTGCTCACTATAACTGTTCCTGCTCTTTTTTTTAAAGCAAAAATAAATAAATAATTGAATTTATGTTTGCTATAACTTACCAAAATATATAAAAACCTTGTATAGTTGTAGGTTGTAGCTCAATTAGTACAGTTTATTGTGTTCAATAGAGACATTAAGGGTTCAAATCTCTCTCCAATTATCAAATTATGAGAAAAACTTACTAAATTATACTAATGGTCCATTTGGATTGAACTTATTGTAGCTGAAACTGAAAACTGAAAATTGAAAATACTGTAGCAAAATAATTTTTAAATGTGTAAATAGTACAGTGGGACCTATTTTTAATATTTTTTAGTGCGTGAACAGTACCAAAACAGTATATAAACAGTGTTTTTTGTCTCTTATACAGTAAAATCATGTGATTTTACTGTTCACTTTCCGGAAAAAAAAAAAAAAAAAAAAAAGGAAAAATGCAAAACGCGAAACGTGGACTCAGCTTGCTGAGTCCAAACGGCCTCTAAGGGTCACAAAAAAATTCATGATTTTTTCAGAGCTCTAATGCTTTCACAAGTAACAAATAGTGGGACCAAAAGACTAGTGAAATGACAAACCACCATAATTTGTGTATGAAAGCTTGTGAGACTCTTAAGTACAATTCTTTTATTGAACTTCTATGTTTAACTTTCTACAATATTTAAACCGAAAAATTTTGGCCAATCAAAATCCACCTAAAATCATCACATCTAGAAATCAAGAAACTTAATAAGTTATTATTGGTATGCCATCCCTGTCTTATCCTATCTTCGAAGCAAAAAAAAAAAAAAAAAACCTCAAACGGGAGAAATTATAAGGTCCTTATGGTGGATAAGTAATGTGGTCCACAATTTCACTAAAATATTTCCTCCTATTTAAAATTGCTGAGTTAGAAAATTTTTTAAAATAGAAACTCATTACTAACTCAGTAAACAAGTAGAAGTCTTTTAATGAAATTGTGGACAAGTGATGTAATTCATTAGAGGATTATATAATTTCTCCTCAAACGGATGCTCAACAAATTAGAATAAGACAAGATGAAGAAATTAATCATTTCTAATGAGATGATGCCAACATTATTAAAATATAGATGAGAGAAAAAAAAATGGGTGACAATAAAAATATTAAAATAGAGCGTGGTGGACAAAGATTTGAGAATGATAATAAAATATGTAATAATAAATTAAATTATAAACAAAATATGAAAAAAAAATTAATTCACATACTAAAAAATTTTATATAAACACACTCGAGGTGGGACAGAAGATTTCCTTCTATTTTCTTCTTTTTTTTTTCTTTTTATAAAGGGATCAAACACACACACACATATATATAAAGCTTAAAGAAAGTACTACAAACAAAGTTTAGCTGATATTAGACATGTTTTGCTGTAAGCAGTGGACTGGAAATCTAGTAGTTCTAATTACCATATCTTTTTTTTTTCTTTTTTTTCTTTTTTTTTTTGAAGAAAGATGAGAGGATTCATGGTTATGTTACAACTCCAGGCAGGGCACCAGGCAAACCATCGGAATTACAGCCTATGTGGGATTTTAACCTCACTAAGGATGCCCACCAACGGACTCTTGCAGACAGCGGGACTCGAACCTAAGTGTGTTGCACAAAGCGTCCGAGCCTTACCCACTTAGCCAAGCCCCGTTGGCATAATTGCCATATCTAAAACCTGAGCAATCACTGCTTTAGTTACAAACAAAAATTGAGTGATCACCCCCAGCTGGTGCACATTGTGGAGATCCATTAGTAAGGCTTGGTCCTGCCATGCCATCTTCATGTGTTTGTTGCAAATATCTACCAACCTCTTATCAGCACACACAACGACAACTCTGTCAAGTCCCAATTCTGTTGATTTGATCAGTGCCTCCACTAGTGCTTCCTAAATTACAAGATGTTGAGTTTGTCTTCCACTACTAGCTCCTCTCCTCTAAATAGAAGAGTACCATCCATTTTCCTCGCTTCAAATGCATAGCCACATCTTTTTGTTCTTCTATTCCTGATGCTGCCACCTTGATAAATATTTGCCGGCTCTGATTAAGGATAGGTCATGTTAGGCTTTGTCTCTGATCGTGTGATTGTTGAAAGGCATCCCTGTACCTTTGTAGACCAAAAGAAAAATGTGCAAAATGGCAAAGACTAATTAAGTGGGATAGGACATTTTGAACACCCCTAATTATTACATACTTAGCAAAATCAATTAAACATCATATGATCTTACTACTCATTACCCAAAAGAAAAACTAATCTGATTAAATATTACTTATAGCAACTTTACAAATAAAAAAATTTCACAAAACTTTTCATAAAAACTAAATCAACAGAATTTTTGCTTATTTTAATCTAGACCCCCAATTAAAAACTATTCTGTCCGACACTATTAAAAAAAATAATAAAAAGTTGTCAATCTATAAAATATCTATTTAATTTCATTTTTCATACACCTATTAGGAATAGACTGGTGAAGTGGGGTCCACCAATAAACAACATAGATACTGGTGAAGGCGACGAGTGTCAAAGTGGGGACACATCATGGGCTTATTTAATGTGCAATGTAATAAGAACCGTCCACACGGTTTGGTGCGATATTCATATTCATATATATATATATATATATTTTTTAGAAACATATTCATATATTATTGTCCAAATCTAAGAGGTCCATTGTCAATGAGTGGTAACACACTCTATGATTGAACAATCTACTTGTTTGGACTTCGCCTTAATTGGGCCCCACAACACCCATTACTTCCTAAAAAATAATCTTCCAAATATAACTTTGATGTTGTTGTTGTACGATAAAAATATTTAAATATAACAAAGCTGAGTGAGCATCCTATGCAGTTCGCTTTACAATTTTTTTTGAAGAGTCATCCTATGAATAGTAGTATTTTTGTTGTTTGACTACTTGTTTATCAGAGATTGAGACCCAAATTTATAAGTATCATGTGCACATTTCAAAGGGTATAACACACAAAAATACTAGACTTAAGTCTTATTATAATTGTGAGTTTCAATTATCTCAATTGGTAAAAAAATTTATGATTGAATAAGAGATTTAGAATTCAATTTCCACCTCCACCAAAAACTGATTGGTGTTTTTGTCTGATTATAAAAAGTGTAATCATCATAATCGAATGCGATAAATTGAAACTCTATAAAAATAAATAAATAAATAAAGTCTTATCATAATTTATTTTGAAATATTACACAAAAATAAAAGAGAGAAGCTGCAACTAACCTATGGATTTGGTGGTTCATTTCAATATCAGGACTTTAAACTTATAAGGATTAGATCCAAATAAATGTGGTTGTTTTGATTAACTTTTTATATATATATATATATATAAAGAATATGGTAGGTTTGTTTGTTTTTTGCTTTTTTTTTTTTTTTTTTTGGAGAATCATGTAGGAATTAGCTCAATCAAAAAATATGTTACTCTTTCACTTTTCTTTAAATTTTGCTTTATGAAATTGAGGGTTTTTTTTTTTTTTTATATGGAGAATTATTTTTTTCCACGTTTATTGGTTCTATAATATATGATAGCTTAATGGAAAATGAAATTGGGATTGCTGTAAAGCAATTTCTTTGGAATATACCGATCTAAGAATATTGTAAAGGTGATTGATTGCAAGTCATGCACTTGATAGTCACAAAATGATTTTTTCATGTCTCTATCCAAACTCCATACCCAATAAATGAAATGAGTTGTAAAAGTAAGCAGCCAAAAAAACATTGATGTTCTTGTGGTATATATAAAACTACTGTAGAAAATGGAAAGGAATGTCACTTTGGCAATTCTCATTGAGCCTCAACAATGAGACATGCTATTCTTCTGTCTGCCTATTATATAGGCTTCCAGTTCAGACTATTATGTTTGAAGTAGAAATTCCCATGTCATTGCTCATGAAAATACACAAATATGGTCTAGGTTCTTTAATTTTGCCTTTCCTTTTCTGCCTTCTGAGATCATAGTTGTACTTGTATATTTTTTTTTTTTTTTTTTTTTTTTTTGAAACTTGTATGGTTAAATTTGCATGAAAATTTTAACACGTTGTAATATGTTTTATATATTTTCTGATTTTGTTCCAATATGTCAAGGTTTAAAATCTCAAATCGGAGTTCAAGTTTATAAAAAAGAGTTTTACACACATATATACTTAAATTAAATTATAATAAAATTTTTAACTTGTAAAATAAATAAATAAATAAAATCCTGCATGTATTTCTAATGGTCTCAACCACAACACCAAATCCTTCCAAAACTCGTATTTGGACATTGCATAGTGCAATTACCGCTTGATGTGACATATAAAAGTTAATATGAATTTTTTCAAAAAAAATTTAACATATTACCTTTTCGACTTTTGGTAATTATGTAGTACAATAGCGCCGGATCTACGTAACCAAAACTCTAAGGTCAACTACAAATACTCAATAAGTTAGACTAAGTTAGAATATAATTTTTCACTAGTAAAATAAATAAATAAAATCCTGCATGTATTTCTAATGGTCTCAACCACAACACCAAATCCTTCCAAAACTCGTATTTGGATATTGCATGGCGCAATTACCGCTTGATGTGACATGTAAAAGTTAATATGTTTTTTTTCAAAAAAAAATTAACATATTACCTTTTTATTACCTTTTTGACTTTTGACTAAATTTACTTTTACATCTTAAGGTCCATTTGGTTCCCGTAAAATATTTTTCGAAAAATACCTATTTTCTGAAAATGCTATGTTTTGGAAAAGAAAAATATTTTCAAGTGTTTGGTTGTATTATGAAAATTGTTGTGGAAAATATTTTCATATGTTTGGTTCTATTAGGAAAATGCTATTTTTCTACAATTCAACAACAAATTCTGGCAGCAAATTCCGGCAACAACAACAACAACAACAACAACAACAAATTCCGGCAACAACAACAACAACAACAACAACAACAAATTCCGGCAACAACAACAACAACAACAACAACAATCAAACTTTAAAAAAAAAAAAAAACTGAGTCATCGACGAAATCAAGGAAGAGAGAGCGATGGGTCGCCGTCTGGGTTTGGGTCAACGACGAGCTCTGGGTTGAAGGTCTGGGTCGTCGAAGGCGATGGTTCGAAGGTCGAAGGTCGAAGCCTTGTGGGTTCGTCGATGGGGTGCGATTTTCGGTGGATCGATATTCGGTAGTGATCTGGGCTCTGGGTTCGTCGGCGAAGTCGAAGATCGGTTCATGGTGCGAAGGCGAAGTCAAAGATCGTGGGTTCGTGCTGCCGGCAAAGTCGAAGATCGTGGGTTTGTCGGTTCGTGGCGCCGGCAAAGTCAAAGGCTCGTGGACGCCGGCGATAGGCTGTGGTGGTGGATCGGAGCTCGGTTTGGTTCAATCTCTCTCTCTCTCTCGCTGGTGGTTCGTTCTCTCTCTCGCTCTCTCTTTTCCGGAAATGATTTGAAGGGAAAATAAAACTGTAAAATCATTTTCGGGTCAAAGATGAAAATTTTGGTCAACTAAAGCATATTTTCCAGAAATTCTTATTTTCTTTGTCTTTCAAACAGTGGGCTGAAGTGGTAAATGATTTCCTGAAATCATTTACCACCAAAACAAACACAGCCTTACATTCAAGTGGTAATTATGTAATACAATAGCACCGGATCTACGTAACCAAAACTCTAAGATCAACTACGAATGCTCAATAAATTAATTAGGGTGTTCAAACTTGAATCTAATACGTAAAATTTATTTATGAAAAGTGACCTTCGACAGTTCAACCTACTATAATCCTCTCATTTTGTCTAGACTTAAAATTAATTGGTAATAGAAAAAAATGTAACACTAATTTTAATTTGAGTAATTTCTGTTGTGTGGTTTTTTCGGTAAATGAATCAATAGAAGAAAATGGTAGTATGTTTGAAATTGCCTTTTTTTTTTTTTTTTTTTTTAATTTACACCATATTCTAAAACCCAAACAGAGAATTTAAAAATAATATTTTAAAATTTTTAAAAAAAAAATAATCATTAATCATCAATATATCATTTTCACACAAGAGACACGTACAAAAAAGATCAAAATTCCCGTGATGCCAAAGTACAAATTTGGGTCTCAATGATTAAGCAAAATTATAATTACACCTTTGAAAATCAGTCAAGTCATTATTACCATCTAATTAGCATTAGCAACATGTCAAGTGGCAGCAAATATCTTTTCACTGCTGCAAAATGCATGATGATTGAGGAGGGCATGAGCTAAGTTCTTCTTTTCGCTGCCAATTCTTACCAATGAATTTCAGCCAGAGAAAAACACTAAGTTATTTTTATTTATTTTTCTTGAAAGGGACAGATGTTTGGCTCAAATGGCCTCTCATGGTACAATTAGAGGAGCCTAGAAAATTAGACTAATGGTAAACAGTGGACTCACATAGAGGATTGTAGCATGATCACATTAATTTATGCCACATTTTTTTTTAAATAGAGCAATCACATCTGCTTTTCTAAAAAATTTCGTCAATTTTATAAAAAAAAATTTATTTTTTTATTTTACATTATTATTTTTACAAAATATTTATATCAGTTTATCTATTATACACTATATCTTATATAAATAATATTTTTATGAGTTGAAAAGAAAAAAAATGAAAGAGAGAATGTGAAGACAGAGAAATAATTTAAAATAATGTATAAAAAGACTAGTGTATATATATATATATATATAATTATTGTAACACTTATATATTTATAAACAATTTTATACCAAAAGGTGTTTTTAGTCCAAAGGGTACGTGATTGCTCTTAAATAAAGTATAAATACAAAAAAGGCTGGATTTCATGTGAGAGCTCACAAGCCAACAAAGTTGAACCGCCTTCAACACCGATCACGCATTTCACTCCCTCTCAAACTTGACTTTTACTTCCATTTCCGCAACCATATAGTTCACTGATCACTCTGAACCATCACAGTTTTGGTGCTTTAAAACTTCAGGTCACTTTGCTTCTTTGCTTCTCTTTACTGTCATGACTTTGTTTTGTTTTTTATTGATCACTTCTGGTTACTTGGGATTATAGGAACTTACTTGGTCTGAGTGCTAAGAACTTGGCATTTCTCACGTGCTTCCTAGATTTAGATTTAGCTTTTTGCTTCAGAAACTTCCTTTTGATGTTGCTTGGTTTTAAGGTTTTTTCTTTAGATATATTATTCTTAGTGTAAAACTTTGCATGTCTGACACAACTGTCATATACTATTTTATGTTACCTTTGTGTGATCTATACTTTACTTAGATTTAGAGTTCTACTTCTACTTTGCTTAACAAAAAAAAAGTGTACTTTTCTGGGATTTGGGATCAGTTTCAGTATTTTGTGAGAGCATCATTTATCTCTGATCCATTACCATCTGGGCTTACTGATTTTCTGGGTTGATCTTAGCAGTGAGGAAGCTGTAATGGATTCTTGCTGTTTGAATTTGAAACCCAATTCCTATTTGGCAAAAGCTAAAGGTGGTCTCACTCATGAAAATAATTGGTTTTGGGGGGACAGAATCAGGGGAAGCCTGAAAAATGATGTTTGGGTTAATCAGTTGGCAAAAAGTCTAAGAGCTGAGAAGAAGGCCAGGAAGTTCAGACCTGGTGTTTCTTTTGCTGTAATTACTTCAAATGATGCCCCAGAGGCTGTGGTAAGTTCATTCCATTCTGTGATCTATTTGAAATCTATGACAGCAATCACTTCATTGAAGTATTAAAATACTGTAGGATCATAGTAATTATGCATGTCAAATTGAAATTGTAAATTTAGTTCCGTTGTCTTTGTAATTTTAAGTTCATCTGGCAGTTTTATGGATGCTTTTATTAATGATCTTTGGTTTGATTTCAGACCATACAAGCTCCAATATTTTATAGACATAAAGTGGACCCAAGAAATGTAGCTTCGATCATATTGGGAGGAGGTGCAGGGGCTCAACTCTTTCCTCTTACCAGAAAAGCAGCAACACCTGCAGTAAGAAAATAGATTTACAATTACACATATATTTGGTTAATCTAATAAAAACTAGTTTAGCTGTTATTATTGGAGAAGATTATGTTCTCCCACATTGAATTGTTCAATTTGGGCAGTATTGATATGTAATGAATCTGATAGTCTGGTATGATGTGCAGGTTCCGGTAGGAGGATGCTACCGACTCATAGACATCCCAATGAGCAACTGCATCAACAGTGGCATAAACAAGATTTGTGTACTTACTCAGTTTAACTCTGCTTCTCTCAATCGCCACATTTCACGCACGTATTTTGGAAATGGTATTAACTTTGGGGATGGATTTGTGGAGGTATGGAGACCTAGAGGCAAAATATTGACATCAATTCCTTTTTGAATTCATTGGTGCTTAAAGTAACATGAAAAGTTTGCCTGTTATACAAGTAATAAATTACTTAGGTCTGATAGATTTCTCTTCTGATAGCTATTTTATTGAGTATTGCAAAATAAAATCTGTACCATTGGCAGAGTCTGATATAAAAGCCTCGCGATATAATTAGTGCCAAATGAAGTATTCAGTTATTAGGAGAGTGATACAGATCATAATTGTCTTATGTTAATATAGGATTGGAAGGAAAAGTGCATCCAATTATATATATTTAAGTTCTTTTATGATATTGCTGCAAGTTCCTTGAATGTCATGACTCAAAGTAGCTCACTTGGCTAATAGGTTCTGGCAGCCACTCAGACACCTGGGGAAGCAGGAATGCAGTGGTTCCAGGGAACAGCAGATGCAGTGAGGCAATTCTCATGGGTATTTGAGGTGTGTATGGAACTTTGTAATCACTTTAAAATCTTATTAAAAAAAAAAAAAAAAACCCAGATAGAAATAGATGGACCTTGCACTTGATTTTTTTTCATTCCTCTCAACTGGAAATGGAGTCTGATATATTGCAATGATTTTTGTAGGAGGCCCAGAATAGGAACATTGAAAATATATTGATATTGTCTGGGGATCATCTATACCGAATGGATTATATGGACTTCGTGCAGGTATACAACTAATTTCCTAACGAAGTGGACTTTGTTGAATTTTTTACACATTTTTAGAAATAATTTGCTTATCTATCTGCAATGAATTAACAGAATCATGTTGATCGAAATGCTGATATTACACTATCATGTGCAGCAGTGGGTAACAGGTCTGTTCAGTTTTCTTTTTGCCTCAGTTATTTCATCCTTCAAAATGTATCTTATTGGTTGATATATTATGATCATAAAACCCAAATCTCTTCTGCTGAGAAAGTAGTAAAAGGAAATTTTTTATTTTTCCTTCTTTTTTTTTTTTCTGAATTTAATTCCATCTAAAACTAAATGGGTATTTTCCAGCCGTGCATCAGATTATGGATTGGTGAAGATAGATGGCAGAGGCCAAATTGTCCAGTTTGCTGAGAAACCAAAGGGAGCTGCTCTGAAAGCAATGGTAACCACTAAGCAGATCTAATGCTTAGAACTGATTGCATTCTCCTATTCTTTTATTTCTTTTTCCTTTTGCCTGATAAGTTCCTTGGGATTATCACTAGAGTTTATCATATTCACCAGTAAGAAAATATTTAAGCACTACCTTGCTAATTATTTTATCTTAATGAAGCTAGAAAGTTCTTGCATACTCTTATTTTGAACCTTTTGTTAGCTAACTGCAGACATCAGAACATTCTATCTTGAAAGTTTACCTTCTAATTAATTCTATGCAGCAAGTAGATACAACTCTTCTGGGGTTGTCCCCACAAGACGCTGTAAAATTCCCATATATTGCATCAATGGGAGTCTATGTTTTTAAGACAGATATTTTACTGAAGCTTTTGAAGTGGAGATATCCTACGGCAAATGACTTTGGATCTGAAATCATTCCAGCAGCTGTGAAGGAGCACAATGTCCAAGTAAGAAAATTCTAAAAGCTGAAAAAGATAACTGTCTTCTTATTTTGAAAGTACCTCCATTTTGTTCTTGCTAGATGGTGGGCTTGTTAGTTACTAAGGCTTGACTAACACCCACCCCCCCCCCCCTCCCCCCCCCCCCCTCCCTCTTTCTTTCACTACTTTATGTAAGATCATTTCTGATAGGACAGAACATTATATTACTGAGTGAAGCACCATAAAGATTAGCCATTTGTTCATTTATATCTTATCTTTGTACTTTCTACATGCTGTATGCATACTTAATAATAGAATATGAAGAAAAGGTAATGTTATATGACTGATATCTTTTCTTTTGTCAGGCATACATATTTAGAGACTACTGGGAGGACATTGGAACAATAAAGTCCTATTATGATGCTAGTTTGGCCCTCACTGAAGAGGTTTGTGTCATTGTTTTTAAAACTGACATCTTTGAATTTCATATTGGTTAAATCCCCATTCATAATTTCATGAAATGCACATTAATACACATGACAAAAGGGTCCTTACACCCAAGGACATAATGACTCTAGCTCAAATGGCATTTCCTCTGAGATGGGGGTGGAATTTGGAAAGCTAGGACTTGGATTCAAGACACATTGGGTTCTTGCATAGCTTACAAAGAAAATTAAAAAATTCACATCCTATGCCTTTTTAGTGAAGCACACGGGCAACTTGTAATGCAAATTATAACGTGGGAATCTGGATGTCATATGAATCTGTTTATGGCATTGCATTCCAACACATTGAAGGCTTCGGAGTTTCTAGTTTAGGCAGCTTGTTCATACCTCATTGCTATTGTTAGTCAGACTTTCATTCCATATATGAAACTTATAAAATCTTCTTATTTCCTTGTAAAGAGATTAACATGTATGGTGACATCTCAATTTTGCAGTTTCCAAAGTTTGAATTTTATGACCCAAAGACACCTTTTTATACATCTCCTCGATTCTTACCACCAACCAAGATGGACAAATGCCGGGTATGCTAACAGACTTAGGCTCTTGTTTCTGGCTTCCTTGAGGTATCTGCCTTTCATGCTTCAATTTGGTTTTGCAGATTGTGGATGCAATAATCTCGCATGGATGTTTCTTGAGAGAATGTAGTGTTGAACACTCAATAGTTGGTGAACGCTCAAGATTAGATTATGGTGTTGAGCTTAAAGTAAACTATCAAGCCTTTTGAATTTGTATTCTTAGAACACAAAGATCCTAATTGACTGGAGCACTTTATTATGGTTTTCTCTGTTGACCAAGTTGAGCGTCCATTTTCCTTTTCAGCGTACTGTGATGATGGGTGCAGACTATTATCAAACTGAATCTGAAATTGCATCTCTGGTGGCGGAGGGGAAGGTCCCAATTGGGATTGGACAGAATACAAAAATTAGGTGACTGGAATTAAAAATTAAGAATTCTTAAATTTAGATAGAATATTATAAAGTCTAGTTCTGACTATGTTCATTATTTTCCTTGGAAGGAATTGCATAATTGACAAGAATGCAAAGATTGGAAAAGATGTGGTCATCATGAACAAAGATGTAAGCATAGCTCCCCATGTTAGCTCGTCTTTTTGCCTTTTCAACTAAGTTTTATGAGCATAGACTTTCTTTCAGAGAGTCAGCTTTTGATTGAAGTAAAGTGTGTATTAGCATACCCCATCTTATACATCTATCTGAATAATGTCTTTGTAGGGTGTTCAAGAAGCAGATAGGCCAGAAGATGGATTTTACATTCGGTTAGGAATCACAGTTATCCTGGAGAAGGCGACATTAAAAGATGGCATTGTTATATAAATGGATCTCAAGTACTTACACAGGTTGGTGAGGTATTGGGAGAGGAATGCTGTAAAGAAAATTGCAACCGCTGCTAGGGAAAATGAGATGAAATCTGCAACATTTTTCTCGAAGAAAGAAGCAAGCATCGCACTTGCTACCATATATGTAAACTAGAAGTTCCTTGCATGTAAGAAAAGAGTTGTTTATCCTATAAGAGTTCACAGATGAGAGAAGTACATAAATAAATCAGAGGGCAGGCTGGCTTGTTCCTTTCTCTTGAGTTCTCTTCCAGGCCGAGACATAGAGACTTTCTGTATCAATAAAGATTGAGAATAATTGTATTGAGATTATGAGACAGACCGGTATTTTTACATTGGCATATGATAACTAAGTGTAAGTTTGGATAGAGCTGAAAAGGCAATTTCAGCTGTTTTTTAGTAGATCTCGTGCACTGTTCACAAGACTCGCAAGTACTTTTTCAACAAAACAATTTTAAAACTGGGTCTCACGGCACTATTTACACATTTAAAAATTATTTTCCTACAGTATTTTCAATTTTCAGCAATAAGCGGTATTCAAACAGACCCTAAATAGCTATCAGAAAACCCATCAATATGTTATCCAAGATTAGAAACATTAATTGGTGATGCAGGCCTTCTTTTTAAGGTGCATTTTTGTTTGCAGATTCTTAGTACACTTGATTTTAATCTTCAACTTTGAAAGTTGAATTTTCTAGGTATATTCAGTGTCGGGTACCCTTTGAATTAGTCTAAAAACTAGCTTTTCTTCTTTTGGCAAGTTGGACTTTTTTACAGCAGAAAATTTGTTAGAAGCTTTGGTTCATACCAGACCAAATGAGTATGCCAACATTAGGCCTCACCTAAAGATCATCGATAAATGAATCATATGACTCAAATTCACCATCAAGCAATGTTACAGTTACCAACTGACTTAAAGAATCATTGAGAAATGTATCACCAATATCCAATAACAGCAGGTTTTCCTGCAAACAGTAAAATCTCCTTTTCTACCTGGTGTTTAAAGGAGATAAATGTTTTAAGTGACTTTTCTATAATAATGGCGTTTTCTATTAGAACTCTTTTCTACTGGCGTTTTTCTCAGAAACAAACACGTACACACACAAGAGGGAGGGAATGTTAACACGACACACCTAGTGATTAAAGCAAACATTACTTTTATATCGACCCATTATTGACATCATTTTTAACATAAACCAATCACAACAGCTCACGTTATTTATTGTAAAAAAACAAAATAAAAACAAAAAACAAAAACAAAAAGAAATCAGAGATTATCCAAATCAAGTATTTTTTTTATTCCATAACAAGAAATTTTATGCGGTAAATCAGCTTACACCCACTTCTAGATCAGAGTTTTTTTTCATTATTTTTTGTTTGACACAAGATTGAAATTGAGAATCCTCAGGAAACATTGCCACGCGGCTAACAATGTGTCGGCTATAACAACCAACACGTGGAACTTTTACAGCTCTGACACCTGTCTAGTGCATGAATCTCGAACTCAGAGTATAACAAAGGCAAGGTGGAGATTAGAGCAGAACACACAATGTAGGACAAGACACTGCAAACATGGATCTGAGGGACATAGAGAATGTAATGAAAGACTCAGAAAGTGGGATGATAGAGAAGAAAGAGACCCTTATTTCCAATCGTAATAAGACTGAGCATGGCAACCAAGATGTTGATTATGGCGCTGCTCTCCAGCTCTTTCTTGATCACATCCCCATCAGCTCCATTCCTGGCATCAAAAACTCATCTGGTAGGCTATAAAAGCTTTATCTTTTCCAGTTTCATTGTATGAGAATTGAATTCAACCATGTGGTTTATTGGTCAATACAATTGCATGGTTGAATTCGATTGGAAACTTATGGTAAAGTACTTAAATATTGCCAACATGTTAATACTTGATGCCACTTTCAATGATTTTTTTTTTTTTTTTTTTAATTTTGTTATATGGAGTTTTGGAATTGAGAACTGGGGATAGTGTGAGGGATGCAATACATATGTTGTACGAGAAGGATGTGTTTGGTGCTCCCATTGCTGATGTCTTAGACCTTGTTTTTTTTTTTTTTTTTTTTTTTAATTTTGTTATATGGAGTTTTGGAATTGAGAACTGGGGATAGTGTGAGGGATGCAATACATATGTTGTACGAGAAGGATGTGTTTGGTGCTCCCATTGCTGATGTCTTAGACCTTGATGAGAGCACTAGTGCCACCAGAAGATTTTCGGATAAGTACATTGGTTTCATTGATTTTGCAAGCATGGTTCTCTGGTGTCTTGAGGTGATTTGTTTCTCCACCATCTTTCATTTGCAAACTGCAATATACTGCACACACTGGAAGCCAAAACACTTTCTTTATACAATGGTCTTTTGTAGGAATTGGAAATGGAAGAAAGGCATACAAATGGCAATGGAGGTAAAGAGATTAAGAATGGTTTCACCACCATGCTAGAACAAAATCCTGACATTGGCCAAACCAAGGTCTTTTTTCTTTTCCTTATGTTACTTTCATATTTATAATCAAATTATCCTTATTTTTTATGGTACAAGTTCGATATATGATGCAGTTCCTTTTTTTTATATTCCATAATGATTGAATTTCAGGTCCTATACTAACCAGTAACCACATATTATTAAGGTCTTTGATAAAAAGGATGGCACAATTTTTACACCAGAAATAACTGTTTCTGCACATCTTCTCTCATATGATGGAACCATTAAAAAAATTCTAAAATATTATGGTGGAAATAAAAATTCCCTTTCAATACATAGTTATGTGCAGTTTAACATTTTTGGTGTCAAAGATGTGGTTCATGTCAGTGGTGTTGTTCAATAGTGTAACTTACCCAAAAGAAATTGATTCAATTTCTTATCCTTGGGTTGAACTTTACAAGATGATAGTTTATGCACAGTAGACACTAATCTAGTGTTCTGTTTCATTGAATTGAATAATTACCCAATTCCATCTGTGTACAACAGGTCAGCGAGCTAGCCAAATCATTCCTGTGGGATCCATTTTTCCCTGTACAGTTAGATGAAACACTCTTTCATGTTCTGTTGCTTCTTTCAAAACATCGTTTGCATGTTGTGCCTATCATAGAGCGGTCTAATTCTAATGTCATTGGTTTCATTACGCAGGTATGTATATCAGCACAAATTTGTTTTGTGATTGTACTAGAAACTTGAGAAGCCAATGGAGTTTTTGTAGTTGCAGTACAAAATGTGAACCTTTGTGGGCTATCAAATTGTTAAGCATTATATGATCAAAACATTTATGACATAGCATGATCTTTGGCTTGTTTAGATTGAAGTAAAATTATGAGTAAATTCTTGAAGATATTTTAATGCTTGGATAAACAATTGATTGTTTTGTGGCAGAATGCAGTCATCCAATTGCTTCTTAAATCAAGTGGACTAGAGTGGTTTGATAGCATTGCAGACAAGGCTTTATCAGGGATCAGGTACATAAGCTAATGAGTTTTATCCTTTTTTTCCTCTTCTTGACAATTTATTTACTCCTTGTGGTTGATCCATTTCACATCTTATCCCATCTTTTGTTTTTTTATTCAGATTTGAGAATGAAGAGCATGTTGTTTATGTATATGGGGACCAAAGTATAGCAGAAGCCCTTCACGCTCTGCGGGAAAGCCAAATTGGCGCCATTGCTGTCATAAATCGAGGAAGTAAGAAGCTCATTGGTAGCATAAGGAGAAGTGACATTCACCTTATTATAGAGAATGACAATCTTCTTCATAATAGAAAGTAGGTCTTCACTTCCATCTCTTTTATGTTCCAGCCTAAAGTTCTCTCTAACAGTGTTTGATTGAAGGCTACTACCGTATCAGCTATTGTAGATAGTTAATAAACTATTTACATGACTATGAGTACTAGACCATTATAAGGCCAGCTTTGTTGCCAATTAGAGCTAATGTCACTTTTTGACATAACCATAGGAACCTAACTGCAGAGGAGTTCGTTCACATGGAGACCAATGACTTTGATCCATCGATTGAAAAAGACCTTGGGGCTCTTTTATCATCAGGAACACTCTGTCTAAGAAACCGTTTTCTGCCAAGAATGGACTCACCAGTTACCAACAAGAAAACTGACACTCTCAAGCAAGTGATGAAAAACATTGCAGAGACAAAAAGTAGTTTCAGTTTTCTAATTGATGATATGCAGCAAGCAACGGGTGTGCTGACATTGAGGGACATAATCATTCAGTTTGCTCCACCATGTATAGATTCGAGCATACATGGAGGTAGATTTTTTGAATCTGCTCTACAACAAACTGGGTGTCATGTTGAAAATGGAACTTTAGCTTGCAATCATTGATCTTTTGTATTCATTGTTAAAGTAAAAAACAATTGAATTTTTAGTCTTGGTTTAACTTTCTTTCAAAGCTAGATGGACAAGTTCTATGCCTTTTTTTTTTCCAGTCAGATTCAAGTTCTGATAATAATACACTGAAGAGACAAGTTTGTAAGTACTGGTACCAATTCGTGTTCAATAGAGGAAGCCCCTTGTACAAAAAAAAGGGGAAAAGGAAAGATACAGAACCTAAAACAGACCTCAAAGCAGTCTAAACAAAGTAAACTACATCTCAATCAGTTAATCATGAAAGCACAACAGCAACTAATGAAAACAATACAGAAGGAAGTTACACCTGGCCTATACTCTTGAAAATAAACTTGTCAGCCGAAAATAGGCCATAATCAGATATGAATATCAAAATGGAAGAGAAATGAATCTCTTGGTGAATAAGAAGTACAGGACCTTCCTCCTTTTTTCAGCAAGTGAAAAATGACAGCTCAAGAACATTTCAGTTGAGGCTACTAGGACAAAGCACATGCCTTGCATAATTCCTGTCCACTTCAACCATTGAGTAATCATAATTAGACTATTCTCTCACAAAGTAGTCAACCAAAAGATACATTAATAATATCATAGGAAAGGTAAATACCAAAACTATTGAAGCATGCACAGCTTGACAGTATCTACAAAAAAGCAGAATTTTAAGGCCTCTCTCCCTCTCTTTAATTATATTACATACAAGTCTGCCTGTCCTTGTGTGTTATAGCATGTGCGCCCATTAAGATGCACATACTTCATCTCCTCGTGTAATTTCAATTCTTGGTTCCCATGCATTACAATGTTTCACTCCAGGTATTCTGGGAGGAACAGGAGGTCACATCAGCAGCATGGCAGATGCTTTCAACTTCATCAAATTAAGTGATAGCAGCATCCCCTACCGCCTCCTCCCCAGATTGCCACGTCGAGAAACATATCCTCTTTGGAATTCTTCTGACTGCTCATCAAGAGAACATATTCCTAAAGAGTAGAGAGAAATGGAAAATTACTAATAATTCAGAATCACCCAAAAAATTCCACAGCTTTTCCTTCTGATCTGATTGTGATAAATGGCCAAAGCATTTCTTGCCCCTTTTCAAAAACTAAAACGGGCACCATCCCTTTGATCTCTTTGATTACTCTTCATGAACCTTTACAACTCAGGGCAGAGTTATCTCAAAGCCCCTTTGGTATTCCAAACCACAAAAGATCCTCTTTTCTTAAACTCACATGGATGGAAACCACACATAGCCTTTGCCATCAATGGCATAGCAGCAGTGCTTGGAAATTGCTTCTTTTGAAACTCATCTATTGCTACCTTTGAACACTGTGGCTCACAAACCATCACAGCTTCAGGCTTCTTTTGGGGTGATGCAGTCTGATTACGACACCACCTCTGAATCCAAGGATGTGACAGTGTAACATCTGGACATTTCTTTACTGAATCAAGAGAAGAGGACTCACCATTCTTTAACAACATTGCATTTTGATCTAATGTCACCTTTTCTTTATTGTGACATCTAGCCTTTGTGGTTTCTGAACCGGTTATGCCACATTTCAAAAATCTGCTGAAGAACTTACTGACATTTTCATGGGAAGAGGCTTCTCCCATTTTTGAGCTCTTGGTACCGTGAGCAGAACCTGAAGCACCGTACTTGAGGCGTTTGACCCATCTGCTGCTTGGCTCCGGTCCCAGAGGGTTATCACGACAACCACTGGACTTAAAAGTCATGGGCTGCTCAGCATGGGAAAGGAGGTGTTCCGCATCCAAACTTTGGGTTCTTGAGGTGCTTGTATCCTTGCAGTCCGCTGGACTAGCCAAAGCGGGAAGATCAGGAAGCACTTGGTTTAAATTATGAAACTCCTTGTTCAGGAGTCTACCCCCCATTTCTTCTCCAGCTGAAGCATCTACAGCTTGATGTATTGGTGACTCCCCACTGAGGTACTACAAAATTATAATTGTTAATGACTTCAGTATCGCACCACATTAGGTCTAAATATTACCAGATATATTCCTGGATAACATGATTACTACAAGCCCAATTTACTTGGAAGACAAATAAGCCCATGTGGGAAGACTCAAAAACTACTAAGAGGCCACATTACGCAAATATCAAAACACAGCAAGCATTACCTTATTTGATGGGGACAAAGAAACACCTGCAACAAAGAGGCCACCATCAGCCGAAAAAGAGAGCATAAAACTTACTAAAAACATGCAAATTATGCATGATACTTAAAAAACTATTAAGTAAACATCAGTGAGACTGTAAATATTTTTTTTCAGCACTCTAAAAAAAGCATGTTATTCTTCAATCCAGCTGCCATCTAACATATTACAAAATGCTGTAGAGCCTAGAATCCTATCCATCTAACATATTACAAAATGCCATTAACTAAAACCAGAATTTTATGAGATAGAGAGTGTACATACCGGAAAGATGGTTCTCCTGGAAAGCATCCGTATCCATAGTATCAGTTTCAGCTGATGATTCATTCTTCAATCCAACTGCTGCATTTACATCTCTGAGATTTTCTTTTCCATCACTGTCTGCGGAGCTTTCTAGAGGTTGCAGTTTCACTCCTTGCTGAACATGGAATTGAAAATCTGGAGATAAACTGAGAAGATCGGTGAAAGTTTTTCGTTTAAATTTGGTTGATACCGTTGACTCTCTAAACATTTGACCTCCATCGGATAAGTTAACATCAGTCTTTTTCGTAATCAGAAAATGACGAGTTGTTTGAGACAACTTGGAAGGGCCACTAGATGATCCTTCTTTGGAGTCAACAGTGGTGTATATTCTCATAGTCTCTACATCATGAACAGAATGTGGCAGTCTTGGAAGTGGATAACATCCATGATATAATTTTTCTGATTTGGTCGCCTTTGGGGGGCTACTCTGGCTTGAGGACAACCACATACCAGAATGATTTTGTATATTCTGGTACTGCTTACCAATAAAACTTGATTGCTGATTACTGCTGGTTAAAGGATCATGTAATAACAGAGCTGCATCTTTCTGACTCAACAATGATTTCCCAGATGTTATAGAGTCTAAGTGGTTACTGGTTTTATTCTCATGAACAACAGACTGCAATGGAGTCATTCTGCTGTTAAATCCATATGGCACAATTTTTAAACTGGACCTCATAGAACTATCCTGAGGAGATGTTGAAACAGCTAAGCTGTTTGTTTCAAGATCCTTATGAGATTTCACAGGCTGCTCTGAGTACCCTGAGATGCGTCCAGGCTGAGAATGACATTCAAGAGTGTCTGTTTCAGAAGTAGCCCATGCAAACGTTGAAGGTAAATGACGCTTGCATCCATTGAGAAAAACAGTATCATGTCCAGAGTTGGAATCTTTCCCATGACACATGGCTTTGCCATTATTTAAAGCCAAAATACCCTCTCTCTTTTTAGAAATACTGAACATTGGAAAGGGTTGACAATCTAATCTCTCTCTATCAACTGCCTTGTCTTTACTTGCTTCTCTAAACCTTTTAGTGTAAACCTCTGTTGCTATATCTGGCCCATTGAGTACAGGATGCTGTTTGGTATCATGAACTTCTTCCTTGGACTCATAATGAATTGATAAATGACTGCAAGCCTGAGTAGCTGACTTACGGCTTGTGCGCATCCAATGATCCATCCAAACAGATTTGCAACGATCCACTGATTTACCATCCACTGTGTCACCACCATGATACGATTGTACACCACGATCAGACATGGTACTCAATTATGTATCCAAATCAATTACTATCACGCAGCATCTCATCAAAAATCACCTGAACAACCAATTCAGCATGAAATGTTTAGACTCCAACTTTTAATCAAATATATGAATATTATTCAACAAATGAACACATCAAAAATAAATTCAAGAAATGAAGGATACACAAACAAAAAACCAAAATAAAAAACATAATGGGCAGTTTCATGGTTATGCAAATTAATCGTCCATTATAAAATTCAGACGCTTCATCAAGATTTAACTCAGAGATGACCATGAGTCGAAATTATTCCCAAAAACTTCTTTCACTACAACAATCTTTAAAAACCCCAAACGTATTTTAGTCAGTTACAGCATTCATGGAATTCACACTCACGCCCCTCTTTGGAAAGTATGGAGAAAGGAAGTCTTACTCATTATTTTTAAGATTTTCCCATTACAAATTGTTCTTGTTCTGTCAACAACACGACCAATTATCACAGAAATATAGAAATGCATAATTGGCAAGACAAGCAAAAAGAACCATAAACTAATGAAGACATTAATAACATCCTACTTATGAACCAAACACCCAATATGCTTAACCAATATGCCTTTCTCACCTCAATTTCACAAACCCCAGATACTTAACCTACAAAATTTCCACATCAGACTCTTCTGGGCCTTATCAAATATGCATTAGTTACGCACCAAACAAGGCATAGGTAAAGTTAATTCTTTGAGATAATTAGTTCCTCCCAATCAATCATTTCTATTTCCACACACTCTCTTTTTTCATTTTTCTTCCAAAAAAAAAAACCCTCAAGCAAACAAGAACCACACACACACAGAGTTATACTTGTACACCACCACAGAAAAAACCCAACAGAGAAAGAGCTTGAATAAGCAAGAACTGTAAATAAATTCTGAAAAGAAACAAACTTACCAGCTGATGACAGAGATATCAAAGTTCATAGAGAAACATTAGATCCCAGAGGATGAGATTAAAGCAGAAACCAGAGTGAAAGAAAAGAAAGTTCTTTGTTCTTTTCTCTGTAGTGCAAGAAGAAAGATGTGAATTTTGTGGACAGGGAGGGATGAAAAGAGCAATGAATAAATAAATAGGGTCGGTGAAAAATTTTGAATGAAGAGAACAGTGTAAAAGGAAGCCGAGCTTCTCTTTGGTCTTTTGGCCTTTTGTTTTGCTATATATGCTTTTGCTTAACTCAGCCGGCAAGACCGAACGAGGGCTACAGAGTTGGAAAGTGAGGGTCCCACTCACCAGCTGCACTTTTCCAATTGGTCTCTCATTTATAAAATCTTTAATTTTTCCTTGACCCAGAAAGAAGAAATTCATTGCACATGGTGATGGTACTATTGTTTTTTTATTTTCCTTGTTTTGGTCTTTGTGTACACGTGCAAGTGTTTTGTTTAATGATTTTATTCCTACAAATGGAACTGAAATTAGGGGTCAGCTAATTTATTGAATGAGAGATGCTACGTTTATAATAATTTTGTAATATTTTTACAACAAATCACAGGTAATTAGTTGTTATTGGTTCAAATTTAAAATTAACACTAAAATTATTTTTTTGCCCTAACAATAACAACCAGTAACAACCTGCCACTTAAGATTTGTTGTAAAAATATTGTAAACATATCATTTCTTTTTATTCAATACTTCGAAAACAATTTTTTTAATAAAAAAGCGCATGCATACACACACATATGTATGATGTAGTTAATCACTCGCCTAACCTAGTTTACGAGTACTTACAAGAATAGGAAAAACATCTCGAGATCCATTAAATGTATGGCAGCAATAGACTCTTTGATACTTAAATCAATAAAGGCTCTTTAAATTAATATTTGCAATGAAATTTTAAAGTGAAATTTGTTCATACATTTCTTGGCGATTTTTCTCTCTTTAATGTATGTAGGGGGAGTAGATCACTCCGATGTTTGAGGTTAAGTTTGAAATTTGAATTATAATGCATCTTTCTCTTCATGGAATATCTCATAATGGTAAGGATAAGGCTCTGATGATCTCAATAGTTGATTGGGTTTTTAAATACATTCCATATGAAGGATCAGTGGACTTTTTCTTTCCTGTCATTCGCTAAGACAAGCTTGGTTGCACTTTTAAAAGAATTTTCACTATGGAAATGGTAAAAGATGAATCTTATTATATGAAAGTCATCGAAAAATACAATTTTGATAGAATATACTAATTCCTTTAATTAAATTTTTTTGTTTTCCTTTCTTTTTTTTTTCTTTTTTTGCCTATGTGTGTATGTATAATATTATGTGTTTGTGCATATGTGTTGAGCTGTCTTGAGTCTTGACTAATATATTAGTACCATAACTTGACCCCAACCAAAAACTACTAGTTATGTCCCTGTATAAGTCTTCACACATAATAACTTAACAAGAAAACCAAGGTGAATTCACGTCAATAAATATAGAGATATAATTTTTATATTTATAATTATTTACGTAATCTATTGCTATTAATGTATAATAAATGTGGTATTAATAGTGATTCTATGTAAAAATGATCTTATTTTAGACACAATTTATTATCTTAACATATTATTAAAAAAAATTATGAAACTAATTGTGTTAGTAATAAATTTGCTCATTCTAGACTCATAGCAAACCTAATTAACTAATAAAAACTTAAGTTGTAAGAATTTTTATGCAATCCACTATATGATGTGTAGTTGTAATCATATAATATTTTTAATACTAATAAATCATTAGTTATGTGACTTACTTAGAAATTCCTGCAATCACGTACAAACCTTACTGAGAAGTCAGAAAATAGGGAATGACAAGACTACCATGGGTCCATGATGGAGTCGAACTTTTGGGAGCAGGAAATAGGAATAAATAAATGTTAGAAAGCATGTTTTGGTTGGTCACACTTAAAAGATTATAAATAATATAATACTGACCCCAATAAAAAGATTATAAATTATAATACTAATACTCTGATTTGCTGGGACTTGGCAATTGACATTGCTGTCAGACGAGATCTACAAATATGAAATATCTTTTCTTTTGAAAAAATATCTTCGGCTCCTGTGGATTCTCCAAGTGGTTAAAAAATTGATGGCAACATAATTTCATTCACTGAATATGTGAGCAAACAAGCGAGCAAGTCTGGCTATCATTCATAGCACACTGTCTTAATCACACGAAATTTCTTACACCCTTACAAGTAGTATATTATGATTGTGAGGCATGTTTTGCTCCCAAAGCCTAAAGACAAAAGTTCAGAGAGTCCAAAACAATGAATTTATAGAGAATAGGTTAAAAATTAAATTTCAATGAATTGGATAACGATCACAATAGGCTAATTGTTGCTTGAAAGCATAAACAAATAGTTTTTGGGTAAGGAAAATTCTCCTCGGCTATATCTGAGGAAGGTTGTTATTATGTATTTCTCTTAGACTCAATCACAATTACAGTTCTTGAGTGTATAATGATTTTTCTATAGATTATCTGATGATCCTTTTACAATGGGATTTTCCTTCTTTATATTCCCCTTCCACTTCATCTCAACCCTCCACGTGTAAATCAAATTGCTGGCTTAGATACTTGTTCTATCAGCATATTCCTAAAGTCTAAATGGGTAGTTGTAAAGTTGAATGTTACTATTCAGTATCACCTCCATATTAATGCAGTTAGGGGGTTAGCTGCAAAGCATTCAATGCGATAGTATCAACTTTCTTCTCAAATATTTTCCAACTCTCTTTTATCTTATTCCTACCTGATGTTTATCCATACTAGTATGATTGTATGTTGCTTTGTTCTTGATGAAAGGTCGAACTTATGACCTTTGCTTTGTTCAACCGAGGAGATACTTCTCCTCGGACAACATTTCTAATTCCTCATGACCAAACTCCTTCCACAAACCATTGTCCTGCAGGCCTCCATCATCATTACCTGTCCTCGGACTACTTAATATTCTCAAACATAACCCACGGCCCAATAACCATATTTGAGCCCTTTATCCCTACAATGATTATGGTTGGTGTAACATAAAATTTATGTGAATAATAGGTCTATATATGAAAATAATGTTATACAATCATGGACATGGCTCCCTCTAATTTAAATCTCTCTAATTCTCTCTTATTTTTATTTATCATCTCTTATTATGTAGCTCACAACCTAATAGATTTTCAATATTTTCAAAAAAGAAAAAAAAAATGGTGTGAGTTATGTGCTAAGTGCAACACGTTATTTTGTTATGTAATAAAAGTCAAAATTAAAGTGAAAACTATTCATATAATTCCTAGCACAATAAAATATATGAAAGTGTTGATATATTTTTAAGCAAGACTCAGACATAAGAAAAATTACCATTTATTAGTAGATAAACTGACTACATTGAAACCTATTGTAATCAAATAAACTTACTTCATTCATCAATTCGATTAAAATTTTCACATGGAAATGGGGGCGAAGTTAGATTATGGGTGCATCAACCTGAATCTGTTACTTCTTTGGAGATTTAAAACTCGGATGAGGTCAAATTGTGGTGGGTGAGGTAGGTTGAATGGAGGCATATTGTCGTCCTTAATGAGTTGGTGTCGGTGCTAATCGGAGTAAGCGTAGAAAAGAGAGGCAAGAGATAGTGTGTGTTCTGGGAATAGTCTATATATCACTTAAAAAATTTAACTCCTCCTCCAAAGTAAAAAATGAAGAAAAAAAAAATTATCATCAATCCATTTTCTCGAGAATAAAAAATTTACTCAAAATAAGACGATATGAGATAAGACAAAAGCGAGTTTTTGAACTGAATGTAACTCATGCCCAATTCTAGGCTCAGCTCAAATAACCACACTACCTTTGCCTATCAGCAACATGTATGTCTGAATGTGACACTCGATCCTCCTTATAAAATCCAGTATAGTCATGAAAAATGTCACTGAAATAGTGAATTGCTCAATTTGTATACAAGATTATGGGTGTGGTGGACTCGGCTAGTGTGAGTCAAGCCGAGTAGCAAAGGCTAAAGGCCAATAAGCTGAATGGGAAATAGAAAAAGCACCAGCTGTTGCTGCATAAACCATTGGATTTTTGTTGGATGCTGAAATTGCCACGCACCAGTTTTGATTACCAAACAGGTTTACCACTTCATGCTCCAAGCTCTGGCCACGGTTTGTCCACGTCATTTCGGTATAATTTAACAGGCTGTGACACTGATGTGTCTTTTCCTTTGATCTTGACTTTGAAAGTTGATTGAACAATGGTATTGTCACCATTGTGGGACATTTATCATAGTATACTTTCATGAGATTCCTGATAAACAACATATTGGAAAGGAAATTTGCTAGTTTGTACCATTTAGAAAAGGAATTTTAGAGATTTTTGGAGCTAGAAGCCAAGATCTGTTGTGGGATGGGCTGCTTCCTTGTCAAAATCTAAATCTTGAACCCAACAAGTGTGCCGATGCGCTTACTAGTTGAATTTTGTCCTTTTTGATATCCTTTTTATCATAATTTATTGATATTTTTAATTCTGACTTCAACGATGTGTACTCTAACAGGATTTGTCATGATACTTTTATTGTTTCTTAGTTTGTTAGTTTTAGAATGAATTATTTTTTTATCCTTGTCAAAATCTAAATCTTGAATCCAACAAGTGTGCCGACGCGCTTACTAGTTGAATTTTGTCCTTTTTGATATCCTTTTTATCATAATTTATTGATATTTTTAATTCTGACTTCAACGATGTGTACTCTAACAGGATTTGTCATGATACTTTTATTGTTTTTTAGTTTGTTAGTTTTAGAATGAATTATTTTTTTATTTTTTTTCAACAAAAGAAAGGGTTTTGTGGAGATTAAGTTTTTAGATATTATAGTTTGAACTTTGTGAAGGCAACTCCCTAATTTATGAAATTCTTTCAATTTAATAATTTAATCCCTTATCCATCTCTATTATTTATTTACATTGTTATAGACAATAATTGAACAAATAACTTATTTAAAAGTTTATGTTTATTTTTGTTATTTACTAGTATTATGCCCGTGAGATGCACAGTTTAATTAAAATTCATATGTAAATAGATTTTTTTATTAATTTACTTAAAATTAGATAATAGAATAGATAATAAAAATAAATAAATATTTACTTTTAGTTATATAAAAATTATATGGTGTGAAACTAAGGTATTATTAATGCGCACAAAATATATATATATAAAAGTAATAATTTATTAAAAAGTGCAATAAATATATTTTGTTTTCAAAATGCATAAGATGATTTTTTTTTTTTTGGGTCAATATCATGAAACAAAATTTGTAAGCTTTTCTTCAAACTTATGTGGATTTGAATTTATCATTTTTTTTTGGTAAAATTTGTCATTATTTAAAATATATATATATTAGTTTTTTTGGTTACTTTTCCTAAATTAGATTTTTTAAAATTAAGTTTATGTTGATGTTAATACATATTAGCTATCATTTGATAGCTTATACAAAAAAAAAAAAAACAACAACAACAATTAAAGTTTAAATTAGGCTAAAAGTAAAATTGTTACTTTATAAATAAAATAAAAAAAAAATGATATAATACTTATTGTTACTTTATCCAAATAAGTCGATAAGAACAAATAGAATTAGAGTCTTACTTAAACTTAAACTTAAAAATTCTGTAATTTGGTAAAGCCACTTGTCGAACCACGGCCTCTATTTGTCATATATATATATATATATATATATTATTTATTATTTAGTTTTGGGTTACTTTATCCCTTTTTTTTTTTTTGACGTTATCTAAATTAGATTTTTTTTAATTAAGTTTTCGTTAATGTTAATACATATTAGCTATCATTTGATACTTTATACAAAAAAAATAAAAATAAAATAATTAACGTTAAAATTAGCCTAAAAGTAAATTGTTACTTTATAAAAAAATGATACAATACTTATTGTTACTTTATCCAAATAAGTAGATGAGAACAAATAAAATTAGAATCTTACTTAAACTTAAACTTGTTTGTTAAATGGATTAGATGAAGAATTTGGATTGTAATCAAATTAAAATTAAATAAGAATTATATGGATTAGATGAAGAATTTGGATTGTAATCAATTAAAAATTTTATCAACTTAGAAATTATAGGATAAAAAAAATGATATATATATATATATATATTAAAAAAAATCTAAAAATCTAAAAAAAAAAATTCTGCAATTAAAGAGCATTAAAACGTGTAGTGTAGTAAATTAAAAAAAGTTTTATTTTTTTTTTAATTTTTTATAATACACTACACGTAAAATAAAAAAAGGATTAGATGATAAATTTGGATTGTAATGAAATTAATATTAAATAACAAAACAAAATAGCACACTTACATCTAAATTAAAACACAAACAAAGAGAGTGAGAGTTAAGAGAGTGATACCACTGCAAATTTGTAGGGAGTCGACACCGGTAGAGTTGTGAAGCAAACTCTAGAGCACTCATTGCTCGTGGCTTTGCAAATTTGTGGAGTTAAGGCCTTAGGGTTTTTTTTTTTTTTTTTTTTTCCTCTTTAGTCAGATTTTGTATATATATAGATCAGGAAGAGTCCTGATTTACAATGGGTTTTTTTTTTTTTCCCTAACCACTATAGCCAAATTTTAAGGGAGGTTTAACGAAATCAGTAGCTTTTTTATTCATCTCAAAATTCTAGGGGGGACAGTAGGCATATATTTATTATGATTCGTTTTATGTTTATCCATTAAAAACCGTATGCCAAAGCATACACCTCTATTACGTTACGTAGTGAAATTCTTCGAGACTTTGCATGCCAAACCTGCTTTATCCCTAATGTGTTGACATGTGGCTAGATTTGAATTTCAATAGTGTATGGCATCAAAAAACTAAATTTATCTCTCAAAAAAAAAAAAAAAACAAATAAATACTTGTAGTGTAGTAATAAACAACACTTAAAAAATAAGGATTAGATGAAGAATTTGGATTATAATCAAATTAAGATTTTTATCAACTTAGAAATTATAAGAGAAGAAAAATATTAAAATCTATCTAAAAAATTTCTACAATTTGGTGAAGCCACTTGGCGCAACCACGCCCAACTTTTATAATATAGTATATGATATATATATGATAACTATATAGAATAAAACATAAAATAAAAAGCAAATGAAACATGTATTCATTGATCCTTTGAGAGATCTGATTCCATGATGAAAAAAAACATTATTTCCAAATTACTAAGAATTGGCTTTCAATTTCTCATCAAAAAAGGAAAAAAAAAAAAAAAAAAGAATCACCAACCTTTATGTTTATTGTTGTGGAATGAGTTGTGATATGGTGATAAATCGAACCTATTCATCTTAATACCAAAAAGTTCCATACCTTTCCATCTTAATATCAAAAATTGCTTTTAAACAACTAAATTAAAATAAATAATAGATCTAAAACTATATAAAAGAAAGCAACTGAAACATGTATTTCATAGATCCTTTGAGAGATCTGATTCCATAATGAAAAACAACATTATTTCAAATTACTAAGAATTAGCTTTCAATTTCTCTTTGAAAAAAAAATTGAGAATCACAACCTTGTTGTTTAAATCCTATGATATAATTATAGAGTTTAAATCTTATTGAAATTATAATTTCTAATCAACGTTAACATTAAAAAAAAAAAAAAAAAAAAAAGGTGATTGATGGCTATAATCTGCCAAGGAAATATGATAGAAAATATATATATATATATATATATATATATATTTTAAATGGAGTTATTAAACGGTTTGTTGCCATTCTCTAACAAAAGTAAAAACCCTAGCTTTCATATACCTAAAGCCTAGTACGAAACCAAACCTCTTGCTCTTCTTGCTTTGCTCTTTGCTTTGCTTACCATGTTGAAAGTAAAAACTCTCAGAAATCATAGGGTTAAGCGTGAGCTTGAGAAGCCAAGGGTTAGGGGATTTTTATATATTCACGTGAGTTTCTCTTCTCCAAAAAAAAAAAGATAATATATCAACTTAAAAGATGTTTAACTAATGTAGAACTTTAAATTATAATGAGATTAAGATTTTTAATTAATTTAAAAATAATAAGATAAAGAGAATTTGGAAGTGAAGAGAAACCTAAGGCTAGAAAAAGAAGTGTATTAATTGATAAGAAGAATTTTTATCAAAAAAAGATAAGAAGAAGAAGAATTACGTGTAGCAGTTTTTTATCAATTAAGATTTTTTATCAACTTCTAAATTATAATAATAAAGATGAAGAATTTGGATGTAATCAAATTATGATTGTTATCAATTTAGAAATTATAGGAGAAGAAGATAAGAACAAAAAAATTATATCTATTTTTTTAATAAAAAATTTAAGAAAATTTCTGCAATTTTGTGAAGTCACTTGGCGCAAGCACAGCTTCTAAGCCTAACTTTTATTATATATAATATGATATGATATAATATGATATGATATAATATGATTTAGGTTATTTTGGATAATACCTTGGCACAAAAAATAGAAAATTATAAATAGAAATTAATTTTGATTTTTTAGCAATCATCTTCTCACTCTAACCAACAACTATCTCTTTCTTAAAAGAGCGTTGTCTCTCTACCAATTTTGTTCATAGGCTATCAATTTGATTATAAATAAGCTTTAGGTGAAATGCAAAGTTAAAAAAATGGTTTTTCTACTTTTATTTCTATGCCACTACCCAAAATATCAGCAAATGAATAACAGAGATGCACATTGGCCTTAAATTAAAATAATTTTATAAATTTAGGACTTTAATTGACAAATTAAAAAAAAAATACGATAATTGATCTGAAAAGTGGTGTAAACTTTGGACCTTTTTATGTAATTTTCTCAAAATTTTAATGGAAATAAATTTATTGTTTTTCCCAAACAATATAGAAATAAGAAAGTGGGTTCTAATTAACTCAACTAGTAAGGTTTCTAATAATAATAAAAACTATCATTAAAAGTGTACACAATAAGTTGAAACTAAAAAAAAAAAAAAAAAAGGTCCAATTTCCTTCTCAAAAAAGAAAAAAGAAATATGATGTCTATTTTTTTTTGGCTTACATGAATATCAAAAACTCTTTGGACACCTGGTTGCCTAGTTAGTAAGTGAATGCGATAGTTTTAGGTAAAAAGTACAATACGCATTTTATCAACTAAACGTAACATTCAACTAACTCTAAATGATAAGGATAAATATTATAAGAGTCCAAGCAAACACAAAAGGCTCAAAATTAATCACTACCATCATTTCCTTATTCATTATTCTTTGAAAATTGAAATCAAAAGATAACTCGCATGGCTGGTTGTTCCCTTTTTAGGGGATTTTTATATATTCACGTGAGTTTCTCTTCTTCAAAAAAAATAGATAATATATCAACTTAAAAGATGTTTAACTAATGTAGAACTTTAAATTATAATGAGATTAAGATTTTTAATTAATTTAAAAATAATAAGATAAAGAGAATTTGGAAGTGAAGAGAAACCTAAGGCTAGAAAAAGAAGTGTATTAATTGATAAGAAGAATTTTTATCAAAAAAAGATAAGTAGAAGAGGAATTATGTGTAGCAGTTTTTTATCAATTAAGATTTTTTATCAACTTCTAAATTATAATAATAAAGATGAAGAATTTGGATTGTAATCAAATTATGATTGTTATCAATTTAGAAATTATAGGAGAAGAAGATAAGAACAAAAAAATTATATCTATTTTTTTTATAAAAAATCTAAGAAAATTTCTGCAATTTTGTGAAGCCAGTTGGCACAAGCACAGCTTTTAAGCCTAGCTTTTATTATATATAATATGATATAATATGATTTAGGTTATTTTGGATAATACCTTGGCACAAAAAATAGAAAATTATAAATAGAAATTAATTTTGATTTTTTAGCAATCATCTTCTCACTCTAACCAACAACTATCTCTTTCTAAAAAGAGCGTTGTCTCTCTACCAATTTTGTTCATAGGCTATCAATTTGATTATAAATAAGCTTTAGGTGAAATGCAAAGTTTAAAAAATGGTTTTTCTACTTTTATTTCTATGCCACTAACCAAAATATCAGCAAATGAATAACAGAGATGCACATTGGCCTTAAATTAAAATAATTTTATAAATTTAGGACTTTAATTGATAAATTAAAAAAAAAAATCAATAATTGATCTGAACAGTGGTGTAAACTTTGGACCTTTTTATGTAATTTTCTCAAAATTTTAATGGAAATAAATTTATTGTTTTTCCCAATCAATATAGAAATAAGAAAGTGGGTTCTAATTAACTCAACTAGTAAGGTCTCTAATAATAATAAAAACTATCATTAAAAGTGTACATAATAAGTTGAAACTAAAAAAAAAAAAAAAAAAAAGAGAGTCCAATTTCCTTCTCAAAAAAGAAAAAAGAAATATGATGTCTATTTTTTTTTGGCTTACATGAATATCAAAAACTCTTTGGACACCTGGTTGCCTAGTTAGTAAGTGAATGCGATAGTTTTAGGTAAAAAGTACAATACGCATTTTATCAACTAAACGTAACATTCAACTAACTCTAAATGATAAGGATAAATATTATAAGAGTCCAAGCAAACACAAAAGGCTCAAAATTAATCACTACCATCATTTCCTTATTCATTATTCTTTGAAAATTGAAATCAAAAGATAACTCGCATGGCTGGTTGTTCCCTTGGTGTATGTAGCCACCCAATCTCACACACACTAGACAATTACATGGATAAATCCTTTAAGGGTGTTTTTCTCAACCAAAAAAAAAAAAAAATCCTTTAAGGGTGGTCCATGATCTTATGGATCTCATGAGGCCTTGGAAACCATTGGACTAAGCCATTAGAGTTGAATATGACAATGGCTTTTAGCTTTGCAAATATATTATCAATAACTTTTTCATCTCTTTTATATATATATATATATATATACATACACAAGATAGAAATTCCACTCTAGAATATTCTTAGTTTATATATGTGTAAAACTTTCTCCTGAAGACTTGAATTTCGACCCTTACTCCCCACACCTCACAAGCATTTATACTTATGGAGTAACCAATGCACCAAGAGTGCACGGTGTTTTTCATCCCTATATAATCATACATTTGGTACATTTTTGGTCACATAAATGCTTCAATCATTAATAATAATAATGATATTCAAATTGATATACCCAACTCTATATTTTAACACTACTCATCTTTGACTGTTATTGGTTTCTTATTATTTTTCATAGAGGTGTGCAGCCAATTTGCCAACCCGCTAAAACCAACCCGACCCAGCCCAACCCATCGGGTTGGGTCGGTTTTTAGGGCTTAGTGAGTTGTTTTAGGTTACAAAAATTTTTTTTATAGCGGGTCAGGTCAAGTTCAGGTCATAAAATTCCAAACCCGCCCAACCCACACATATATTTAATATATATTTAAAATATATTATATAATTAATAATTTTTTTAAATAACTAGCTCTTCCTCCTATCCTATATAAAAGCCAATATTAATGTATATTAGTTCATATATTAATGTATAACTAAGTTGAAATATTAGTTCATATATTAATGTATATTTTGTTTATCAATTCAAGTGGCAGGGGTGATTTTTTTTTTCCTGCTCAATTTAATAATAGTAGTAATAAATAAAAAAATTGTCCAACCCATGAGTTCAACCCAACCCATGTGGGTTGATTTGGACTTATGTGATGGGTTGGGTTAGGTTAGGTTGAATTTTTTTAACTCATCATGGTAGATTTGGTCAAAAAATCCCCTTAACTTGACCTATGCATGCCCTTAATTTTTCAAAAGGATTTAAAAAAAAAGGGGGGGGGGGGGGGGGAAGATAGCGCCAAGGAAGTAGGAACACTTAATATCCATTATTTATGAAGTGTTGCACTTGTAATTGTAATCACTCATAAAGAATCGAATCACCAATAATTTAATTTCCAAGATTTTGTGTTACAGTTCATAAAAACAAAAAAAAATTCAAAACTAAAATTATAAGTAGGTTTTGGTTAAAATTCAAAGTTAGCTCAACTCTCAAGACTCGACTGTGTTCTGTTTCTTCCTCACCATTGCAAAACAAATCAAATCTATCTACTTCATACACAAAACAAATATAAACAACATTCACTCATCATATTATGGTTTGGAACTTGAGAGGGAAGAAGGTCAATGTGAGAGAAATATGCACTAATGCATGAACTAGGTTTCGATACATCATGTCTTTTGTCTGGTTCTTCGGACCACATACTTTGGGTAAATTAACACCTCAATAAATTCTCTAAGGGTTAAACAGAAATTTGGTCATGCCTGATTCCTCGAACCACATACCTTGGGTAAATTAACACCTCAATAAATTTTTTAAGGGTTAAGTAGAACCTCGGCCAGGCCTGGTCCCTCGGACCACATGCCACGAGAGAAATAACGCCTCACAATTTCACCAAGGATGAGTCCTCGACATATGCACCATTATGAGAAAACAAAGACTCGCCCTGAGTTTTGATTAAAGGAGTTCGAAGGTACATTCATAAGGTACTCTTAAAATGAGAGGCCTCAAACACCTCTTTTTTTACTAAGTGTTTCATCTATCTCTAAGGACTTAAACATTCCTATTGATTACACAATTTTTAGTACCAACACATAGTTGTTTTTCTCACTATTTACATGGGCTTGATTTACTGGAATTAACAACAATTCATCACTGTTGGCTTCTTGAAAAAGTGTGGGTTTCTACCCTTAAAAACATCATTAATCTAACCTCTCAGCAATAGACAAAACAGTTACTACATCCAATCAGAGATAAACATTGTAGGGAAAATGAAAATTCACTTGTCATAAAAAAAAAGTTAATGTCTTTTCATTAATAAAAAAGAAAGATACATCATAAACCATGGCAAATTACCACAACAAAAAGAAAAGTACAAAGAAAGAGAGAAAAATCCTAAGCTAAGTCTGGGTTGGAGGAGGAGGGTCTTCTTTGCTAGCTGGCTGGGAGATAGTAGAATCAGTAGTCTTGCCTGAGGTGGTCTTTTTCTCCTGGGCTACGGCTTGAGGCTTGACTGGCTCGGACCCCTTAGTCTTGGGAGCAGCATCTTTGCCTTGAACATCCTCTGGGCCCTTGGACTCTGGCAAAGTTTTAGCTTCCTTGCCTTTGTCCTTATCCTCTGGCCAAATCCTATCCTGGGCAGTCTTCTAACCCTTGGCCCCTTCCACCTCCTAGACTTGGTCACCAGCCTTGCCAAGCCCTTTGGATGTCTCAGGAGGGAGAATAGAGGCTTGGGTACTTGGAAGCTACTCAAGGGCAGCTGTTGTGGGGATCGCATCTGCTTTGGGGCCTAGAAGTGCTAACAAGAGCTTTTTGGAGGTCTAGTGGGTAATAAACGTTTTCAGCCTTCCTCCACTCTGAGGCAGCAAGAATTCCAGCCAAGCTTAACCCCTCGATCCACACCTTCTGGCAGTAGTCCCTACAGACCTCAACCAACTCCTCTATCAGGCAGGCCTTGGTCTCCTGCACCCCAAGATCATAGAACTTTTGCCTGGAAGCATCTGCAACTGCCTTAACTGCCTGAGCAGCCCCCTTGGCCTTCTTCAGCTCTGCCTTCAGAGCCATGACCTCCTGTTTGGCCGTGGCCAACTCTATTTTAAAGTAGTAGAGCTTTTTACATTACTCCTCAGCTTGTGCCTCAGTGATCTTGAAGCCAACCTCAGTGCTCTTTCAATCCCTGTCCAAAATAGCCAGCTTCTTATTCTTACTCTTGGCGTTGGCCAAGGACTTGCTAGTTTTTGCGCGAAGATTATCCGCGAGCCTAGCCTCGTTCCGGACATCTTTTACCCACTCTTCAACCATGAAAACCTCCTCAATTGCCTGCATAAAAACAACAAAGGAATACCCTATCAGATAAGAAAAAGATGCCCTGTCGTGAAGTTAGTAAGGTGTGTCGAAAAACATACCAAGGCCAAATCCCTCTTCAGGGACAGAAACAGATCCTGCTGCTTCACGTTTTTCAGAGCAGCCATGTCCTTCAGGAACAAAAGGGGCTGCTTCATAGTGTCAGAACATAATGGGCGTTCCCTCTCTGGAACTCCCTGATGAAAGAGTTCTATGGTATCGCTGCACCATCCAACTCCACTCGAGGGTTCCACACCGGATTCAAGAGACGAACCTCAGCCACGTGCTTGGCTTCCTTGCTCTCGACCGAAGAGGCCCTTCCCTTGCCCTTGGCCGTCTTGGGTAGCTTGGGAGAGACCCCCTTATTATAGGGGACCAACTCCCCATCCTCGACCACATCTTTGTCCTTCTTCCTCTACTTAAGATTGGCAGGAATGAAGGGATTAACTGAAGGAGCAGGAGCAGGAGGAGGAAGCTTAGAGCCCAAGGTATCCTTGGGTGCCAACCCCTTGGACCTTCCCGCGAGGAGTGTACGGAGGCCTGATCCCTTCTTCCTCTCTAATTACATTTCTTCTTCTTCCTCTTCTTCTAAACTGCTAGTTACGAGCACGACGACAAACCTGGAAGGTCGAACGCTTAAGGACCTGTCAGGTTTGTCTTCCGAGTCTGAGACTTGAATCACAGGCTCTCCTTGCTCCTCTCTCTCTTCCTTAAGTTGGAACTGGTTTATCTCCTCCTCGAGTGATAGGCGCAAGAAAGCTGTCTCTTCTCTTGGAACCGCTGCTTCATGAGGATAACGATGAGGAGGAAGCTCGACCTGCATAGTACCTTTTCAAGCTAGGAATCCAGGTGCTGGGATGTTAATCCGAGCTAGCCAAGGATCACCCGCTTTGATCGTGTTGTCGATGTCTTGAAACTTATCGGACATGGGCTTGAAGTCAAGGATAAGGTGGAAAGCTCTTAGTTGTCTGTTCTTGCTCATGAACACCTCAAATCTTAGCACCCTGTTGAGATTTGGAACGTTGATAAAGTTAAGATTAGGAGCCACGTACCTTTTATCTGCGAAAAAGCCGAGAAACAAAATCGCGGTTAGAAAGGCAAGTCATCAGTCAAAAGGAAACCAATTACTAATGCAATGAAGAAAGAACCAAACTACTAAGCTGATTCCCGTACTAAAGGACTAAACCTAGGGTACCCCACCTGATGCTCCCTCTTGGGTTAGGTTGTAAAGACCGTCATGCCATTCACTTGAGACGATCAAAAAGTCATCTTTCATGCCCATGTTTGATTTAGAGAGACACAAGATAAGCCTAATGTCAGAAGACCTAGACTTAAGGTAATAGCCATAATCTACAAGCAGATAGCACTTGTACATCCAAACAACGTCGTGCCAAGTGAGACCCAATCTCATTTGCTCGTTAAGAGTGTCTACGCTACCTAAGACTCTAAACAAGTTGGACACGCACTGATGATGGCATATCCTATGGGCAATCAGGAAGTTCTTGGTCACCCTACCCATGGGAAGCCTCATTCCCCTTTCTATGAGGGCGATTATAGGAATAACGACCTCCCCCTCATTTCTGAGGGTATGCCACCCACCCAAAGGGCAATATCGTAAGAAGACACCTCGGTGAATATGATACAGGGCCCTAGACCCCTCCATACCTGCGGGGGTATCTACTAAGTGGGCAAACCTACCCATTTAAGCAAATTGAAGAGAAGGAAAAGAACTTTTGTGAAGAAAGAAAAAGAAAACAAAAGGCCGAGGAGACTGACCGATGAGAAAAGAACCTGAGAATAAATGAACTTACGAAAGTAATGACAAGAGTCACTTCATGAGCTTCTTGAAAGTTTGAAGGTTTGAAAAATGGGAGAAATGAATCCCCCAAGTGCCTTATATAAGAGGTAGAATTGGGTGGGGATTACCTTGCCCAAATTTTGAGGAAAAATACCAGACGTAGGATTTCCATCTCACTATAAGACGTGGGGGACAAGGCATCGCCTAGAGAATTAAATGAGACGTTATGGACTTCGAAGCGCCAAGAGTAGTTACAAGGCATGCAAAGTGACACTCTCGCATGGGAAATTTAAAGAAGCGTGTGAAACTAATTACCCAAGGTCAAAACCTCATTTTTTTTCCCTCGAACAAGAGGGAAAGACTGGAGTTTTGAGGGGCTATTGTGGGATACAACAATTTAATAAGATAGTAATGCCAAGTATCATACCAGAGGTCGAGAAGTCTAATACAGTTCCGATGAGACCATACCCTCGGACAGCGAGGCCAGAGAGACGAGCCATGGCCACGTCAATGACACATCACTAGAGAAGGCCACATTGTAGAGGAAAAACTTCAGAGAAGGGGTTAGCCCTGACGTGACTAAATGGATGGCAGCTGCCACCACATTTAATGCACCTTACCAAACCCTCTGGAGGCATTTATGTGGAGAAGAATCTTGAATAGTGCAATCTTGGTTGTCACAACTTACAAAAGATTTGGGAGGGCATCTAATGGGATAAGCACTCGAGTAGTGGCCTACATAATCAACAAATTAAGGGCTAAGATGAGAGAAATGGGGGTTATATAGTGAGAGAGATCCTCCAAGAAGGGTGGTTCATCAGAGAATCGGTAGAGAAAACACTGTAGTATCAAGAATTGAAATTGTATCCAAGTCTTGGGCTTAGGATCCAAAACGCACCCTAACAGGCCTCATAAAAGTGTTGTAAAAAATACTGAATTGTTTGAGTTAATTAACTTCGATTTATGTGAATTTGAGGGAATTTTAACTCGTGGAAGAAATAGATATATTATCACTTTTATTAATGATTTCTCAAAATATACAACTGTTTATTTGTTGAAAAATAAAAGTGATGCTTTTGAAAATTTTCAAGATTTTTTAAAAGAAGTTGAAAATCAATTCGATAGAAAAATAAAAAGAATAAGAAGTGACAGAAGCCGTGAGTATGAATCAAGTGCATTCAACTCATTTGTTTAGTCTTTGAGAATTATTCATGAAACTACTGCACCATATTCACCTGCTTCTAATGGTGTGGCTGAAAGAAAAAATAGAACTCTAATTGAGTTAACAAATGCCATGTTAATTAAATCTGGTGTACATTTACATTTTTTAGGGGAAGTTATTTTAATTGAATGTCATGTTTTGAATAGGGTGCCGCATAAAAAGTCACATACCACATCTTTTGAGATGTGGAAAAGACATAAGCAAAATTTGGGATATTTTAGAGTATGAGGTTGTTTTGCTTATATAAGGCTTACTGACCCTAAATTAGGTATAAGAGCTATTATCTGTGCTTTTCTTGGTTATGCAATTAATAGTGTAGTCTATAGATTTTTTGATCTTAAAAACAAAATAATTTTTGAATCTGGTGATGCAATTTTTCATGAAGAAATTTTTACTTTTAAATTGAAAAATAGTGGGGGTAAAGAAAATATTTTGTCACAACCTAGTTCTTCTACTTCTCATTTACAAAATCAAGAAAATTTTGAAATGGAACCTAGAAGGAGTAAAAGAGCTAGAGTTGAAGAGGATTTTGGTCCTAATTATTATGTTTTTAACATTGAGAAAAATCCCCAAAATTTAAAAGAGGCTTTAACATCACCTGATGTTATATTTTGAAAAGAGGCTGTAAATGATGAGATTGAATTTCTAATTTTTAATAGAACTTGGAAATTAGTAGATCTTCCACCGGGTTGTAAGACCATAGGTTGTAAATGGGTCCTTAGAAAAAAGTTGAACCCGGATGGATCAATAGATAAGTTTAAAGTTAGACTTGTTGCAAAAGGTTTTAAACAAAAAGCTGATCTTGATTTCTCTGATACTTTTTCTTTGATAACAAGAATTACATCTATTAGATTGTTAATTGCTATTGCTACAATTTTTTATTTGAAAATTCATTAAATAGATGTAAAAATTGCTTTTCAAAATGGGGACCTAGAGTAAGAGATTTATATGGATCAACTCGAAAGCTTTGTAGAGCTTGGACAAGAAAGCAAGGTATGTAAGCTAACTAAATTCTTATATGCCTTAAAACAAGCACCTAAGTAGTGGCATGAAAAGTTTGATTCTTGCATGATTGAGAATGGTTATAAATCAAATGACTTTGATAAATGTATTTATTCTAAATCATGAAATAATTTACATGTTATTATTAGCCTCTATGTGGATGATATGTTGATTTTTGGCTCAAATATGCATGTTATAAATGAGACAAAAAATATACTTAAAAGCAATTTTGATATGAAAGATCTTGGTAAGGCTAATTTTATTTTGGGCATGAAAATTACAAAAACATGTTATGGAATATTTCTTGATCAATCACATCATATTGAGAAAATATTGAGAAAATTTAATTTTCATGATCACAAAAGTATAGCTACTCCTTTTGATTCTAGTATTCATTTATTTATTGTGAATAATGATGATGAGATTTTTAATCAAAAGGATTATGCTAGCATCATTAGTAGTTTTCTTTATGCTACTGATTGTACTAGACCTAACATTGCATATGTAATAGAAGTGCTTAGCAGATTTACTAACAAGCCTAGTAAAGATCATTGGCTAGTTATTGAGCAAGTCATGAGATATTTAATTGGTACCAAAAGCTATGCCTTATTTTATAAAAAGTACCCTGTTGTGATTGAAGCATTTAGTGATGCCGATTAAAACACTTTGTTAGGTGATTCTCTCTCTACTACTTGTTATATTTTTACCTTAGGTAGTAGTGCTATTTGTTGGATATCTAAAAAGCAAAGAATAATTGCTAATTCAACAATGGAAGTTGAATTAATAGTATTAGCTTCAGCTAGTGAAGAGGCAAATTGGCTTAGAGATTTGTCATATGAAATTCCACTTTGGGAAAAGCTAATTCCACCTATATTAATTCATTGTGATAACACTGTCGCAATTGGTAGAGTGAAAACTAGGCCTGTCCACCCAACCCAAAACCCGGCCAACCCTCTTGAACCCGAACTGGAAACCGCCTAAACTGACCACTCCGACGGTCGATGGCGGGTCGCCACCCACAGAACCTAACACCTTTAGGTTGGTTGGCAGGTTTTGTCCCCCAAAACCCGAGCCACCCAACCCGATCATAAAACCAAAAACTTCCGGCGATATTTGAAGGTTTTTCGACGAAAACTTACAAAAACCGGCGATATTTGGAGTTCTCCGATGAAGATTACTTGAAATCCCATCAGATCCAACGAGATCCGACAAGATCTCATCGTGATTTGGCCAGATCTTGACGGTTCTAGCCAAAATAACATCACCGGGGATAAAACCTGAAACCGACCGGTACAACCCAAAGCCCGACGAGACCTGAATTGGATGATTCGACTAGCATTCCAGGTTGGTTTTGGGTTCCACTTTCACCCACCTAAAAGTTTCAGGTTGAGTCCAGGTCGGGCACAAACTCGACCTGGCCCGACCCTTGGACAACCCTAGTAAAAACCATTACTACAACTGTAAATCCAGACCTATTATAAGAAAGCATAATATCGTATGATCATATTTGAGTAGTGGTATCATAACTGTGGATTATATTAAGTCTAATGATAATCTTGTAGATCCATTTATCAAGGCCTTGGCAAAAGATAGAGTCTGGAATACATCGAAGGGGATAGGATTAAAGTCCATAGATTCATGAGCCATGTATGAGGATACCCAACCTAAGGACCAGAGATCGTGAGAAATAGGTTCAATGGGAAAAACAAACCATACAATGGTCATAAGTAATGCATTATTTATTTTGTAAATAATTTTTTAATTGTTCATTCCTATGATGTAAGTGCATTTATCCTGTAATGTGGAGAGGTTGAGTAAAAAACTCTTAATGAAATTTGTAGCTCGTATGAGTGGGGTGTCAGAATTACAGGAGCATCGTTGACAAAATTTCACCTATGTGAGTGTGGGGGTAGGGCCATTCCCTGTGAGATTTGGACTTAATCTCAAATACACTCAAGAAACTGGGATCAGCACATGGCCGTAAAGTGATAGCTATAAAAGCTTATGTCAACATCTGGGTTGTTATGTGTAAGCAGTGACACTTAATTTCCCTAAACCAGTCCTAGTTCAAGTTAGAGACCACTACGACTCTGGAGTTGAGATCGTTGTTTTACTAAGTGAAGGTTCAATGCAGAGCATATCTTCATGATGCATAGTGACTCGTCTTTGCCTGGTAATCTCTCTTTAACTAAAAAAAATTAACATTAAAATGAGTGGGGGATTGTTAGAGCATTTTAATATTAATTAATTAAAATGAATAAATATTACTACATGACTACATCCTAGCTCATCCAAAAAATCCCCCTCTCACGGCTTACTCCAAAAGATTGTTGGATTTGGATCTCCAATATCTCAGGGGAGTTTTTGGTCAAGTCTGCTTATTGGTTAAGTAGAAACATTAGCCTTCCCATAAACCAAGACGCGATTCGCGGCCTCATTTGGAAGTCAAAAATCCATGAAAGGCTCAAAATGCACCTGTGGCGTATTGCGGCAAATTGCTTACCTACTAAAGATTGTTTAGCCAGATTCTGTGATTTTGATGATATCCTTTGCCCTTTCTGCAAGGATGTTGATGAATCTAGCCTCCATCTATTTATCTCTTGCCCCTTTCTGCATGGTTTAATTCCCAGTGGGGGCTAAGGTTAGAAAATATGAACTTAAACTCTCCTTCTCATCTTATTGGGGTCCTCCTTAATCCTCCCGTTGAAGCTAACATTGTGGGAGTTAAAAGGGGTGAATTCTTATTGTTTGGGGCTATTATTTGTGAAGCTATTTGGAGGGCTAGAAACCTAGCTATCTTTGAAGGCAAAGAAACTAATCCAATTAAGCTATGCCAGAAAGTTGATAAGTCCATTGTTGAGCAAAAAATGTCCTTAGCAACCCATTCGGGCTTCCAATTGCCGAAACCAGTTCAAAGATGGAAGAAACCACCTAGAGATTCAATCAAGATAAATGTTGATGCTGCTTTCAAAGATGATAAATCCTCCATTGCAGCGGTTGCTAGAGATTGGAGAGGTGAAGTGGTTTTTGCTTGTGCTAAGAGAGTATATTCCAACCTCCCTCTTCAGGCAGAAGCAGAAGCCATTAAATGGGCTTTAAATTTAGCTAAAAGTATTAATGTAGCTACTATGATTGTGGAGAGTGACTTTATAGACTATGTAGACGCTTTAGCTCTATCTGGTAAACATGTTCTCTGGAGAATTAGAGATATGTGCAATGAAATTCTCAACTTGTTGTCTCTTATTCTTGACTGTCAGGTCGCCTGGATCCCTGGGGGGCAAATAAAGCAGCCCATTCTCTAGCTAAGTGGTCATTTGTAAATAATGTTTTTGGTTCTTTCGATGTAGGTTTCGGCCCTTCCTGTTTTGAGCTTATCAATAAGGAAGAGGCTCTTGTTCGCTTTTTGTAGTTCTGTTTGTCTTGTGAATAAAATTTCTTGCTCATAAAAAAAAATGTAAAAATGTGAGAGTGAATATGGAAGTGTGGAGTTAGTGAAATTGTTTAATCCCACATTAAAAATGAGAGAAACTATTTTATTCTTTTTAATTGTGGTGATTAATGGACTAATATGAATTGACTCAGATATTGGACTAGACATGTACGCAATGGGGAGGTGAAGGGTGGATGTGTCAAAATGGAAATGAACAAAATAATTACCATATCCGTTAGTGAGTAAATGACCCGAATTAATACTCCACTTTTTATTATGGAAAATGAAGAGCCATTAACCCACTTAATGGACTATCCGTTTGGGCATTTTCATTCTTCAGAAATTGCTTATCTTACCATTAATTGTGTAACTCCAACCCATCATACTAATATCCAATAATTAATCTTGTAACACCCACTACATCAGAATAATGGACCTAATTAATCAAATTAATTTGGGTAGTAATTTCGTGGGGCCCATTGAACTTATAAATAGACTCATTCAGACCCAATCCAAATGACTATAATATACACTAAAACAAACAGAGAGGTTATTGGCAAGGAAGGGTGTTCTTTCTAGTGGAGTTTTGGGCTTGAACACTTTGTGCAGATGTTGTTCTAGTCATACGACACTTGTTGGGTTGTTGTATTCTGGGGGAGACAAGCCAGAGAAAGTCTACACCGGTTACAAAGAGCGAATGTCGCGCCTCAGTCCAAATAGTATTGTGTATTTTCTTTCTCTTCAAATTAATAATATTCAGAAATATTATTTAATTTCTCTTTCTATTATTTCCATTATTATTGTGTTTGCACTAACAGAGTGTAAGAAATTAAAGTATGAATATCTAGAACAAATATAAATATTTACTCAAGGAAAAAAAAAAAAAAAAAACATAGACCCATATGTAAATAGAAAATCTGAATAATAATTGATTAAATAATGAGATAGTGATACGTTTTGTTTTGTTTTTTTTTTTTTTTTTTTTTTTTTTTTTTTTAAAACGGATGACATTTTACATCCACAGAGGTGAAGCTTGCATTAATATGAAGAGTTAAAACTGTCCAATGTGAGTAGTTAACTACAGTCTCCAAGAACGTGAAAATGTGTTCAAAATGGTGCATCTTTGAAAGAGTTTGAATCGATGCCATATCCAAAGGTACTAACTTCAATAAGAGAAAGCAAAAATCGACTAATAGTAGAAGAACTTAACTATGATAGATCGCCTTCTCAAAAAAAAAAACTATGATAGATCGAGTCTCTCTTGCAAAAGAACATGCTCGGCTTGTGCAAGGCTTAAATGGTAATTAGAGAAGAAGATATATGATGTTGTTAGCAAATCTGTATCATCAAGTAGCGGTGGATTTCATATTTTCATTCTGTTCATGTCCATGGAGGAACAGGAAAGAGATATTTGTGGACCAAATTAGACCAAAGTGGACCGAAATAGACCAAGTAGGATTGTAGTCGACCGAAGTAGGCCGAAATGGACCGAATAGACCGAAATTGACCTAGATGGACCGAAATAGACTGAATGGACCGAATTGGACATAATGGATTGAAGTGGACTAATGGCTTGTTTGGAAGTTTAGAGAGGGAGGAGAGTAGAGGGGAGTAGAGGGAAGGGGAGTAGTGGGGAGGGGAGTAGAGGAGAATGATTCACCTCCACCTTATTTGGATGTTTTTAAAATTAGTAAGGGGGAAGGGAGTAATTAGCCCTTCCCCTTGTATAATTTTGTTAATATAATAAGGGTAAATTAGGTAATTTACTTGGTTAATAGTTTATGTACTCTACTCCCCCTCCAAATCTCTCCAATTTGGGGGAATTAAAATTGAGGGGCTAGAGGGAGTCTAAACCCCTCCAAACTCCTCCAAATCCCTCCCCCTCATTCTTTAAAAAACTTTCAAACAAGGTAATTGCATTACTCTCCCTCCCTCTACTCTACTCCCCCTCCTTTTTTAAACATCCAAACATGCCATAAATTGGACAGAGTGGACCGAAGTTGCATCCGAACTTGATTGAGTCTAATAAAGTAACACGTCCATGAGGATTTTCCCCCTAATTTGGACTACACATTTGGCACTTTACTTTCACATCTGCAATTTTTTTTTTCTATTCTATGAATAAGGAATTAAATAATATAATTATTTTTGTTATTTATTGTTACAAGTCTAAAAAACTAGAATGCCAAGAAAAAATATATAAAATAAAATAGTAACAAGAAGAGATTACCATGAGAAAGACCTTGAGGCGAGAAAGAAAATATTGTTTCTTGCAGCCAAAAGAAGATAATATTTATAGGAGTAGTTATGTGCCACAAGAGAGAGAGTTTGTTTTCCAACTTTTTTTTTAAAAGGAAAACAACCTATAGAAAATAAGCATTATTTTTGTTAGGGTTTTCCATTGACTATAGATAGTTTTTTGTTGACCATTTTTTTTTAGAGAAGTGCTACGTCTATAATTTTTTCACAACAAATCATAGAGAGTTAGTTATTATTGGTTCAAATTTGAACTTACCACTAAGATTATTTTTTTGCCTTAACCAGTAACAACCCGTCACTTAAGATTTGTTGTGAAAAATATTATAGACATAGCATTTTTATTTTTTATACTACCAAATACTGAAAAATATAAAAAACTATCTTTATAGAAGGTTCTCCAATGAACAAACAAAGCGTTAATAACTATAGAAACACCAATTTTAGTAACCACACTCCCCTAACCACTAATTAGTTATCAACATTAGTGCAATTATTATTACAACAAAGTTTCTTCCAAATCGGTTTGGGGAAATTTCTTCCAACCCATAACGCGGTGTTTCATAAAACTCATTAACTTATGGGTCCGGTTAAATTATCCATTTTTGGAAACATTTTCTTGAGAATTGAAAAAACTGTTAATATTTTTTTAATTCCCAAAATTTTTTTTCTAAAAATAAAAATTATTTTATACCCATGTTACCAAAATTCTTAACTTATTTAGGAACTAAAATACACACAAATAGTCTTATAAAGCGCCAACTCGAGCGAACGCAAATTTAGAGGTAAACTTTTTACTTGGTAGTTGTTACTGCAACCCTTACTCCAAATAGGTGAAAAATATATATATATTTCTAATATAAAATTAAACACCGACACCCCCTGGTGACTCCATTTCCACCACTGTGTCATTCTCATTTTGTAGTTAAAAAACAAATAAAAAAATAAAAACCCAATAAAAAAAAAAAGAAAAAAGAAAAGAAAAGAAAGGAAAACTGATAGCCCCTCCTAAGCTAAGCCTATCGGTCATTCTCTCTGTGTGTCATCGCACAGATCTGAGTCTCCTCTTCTTCTTCATCATCCTCCTCCTTCTCCTCCTAATTCTCAAAACAGTCCTCCTAAGGTCAGCTCTTCTCTTACCTATTCCTTCTCTTTTTCTTCTCTTCCCATTTTACCCTTCTCTCTCATTTTCTTTCCCTCTCTTAATTTTCCCATCTCATTTTCTCTTTCTTTGAATCATGTAGTGTTTTTTTTTTTTTTAAATAATTTATTTATATTTATTTTCTGGTTTTTGTTTTACGCTTTGTTAGTTTGTAGATCTTGTATAACATTGCATGTTTATGTATCAAAACCCTAACCCTAAAACTGTTTGGTTTTGCTAGAAAATTGTTGGAAAAAAAAAAAAATTCAAAAAATGGATCATACCCTTTTGTTGTCATAGCTCAATCAGAGCTGATTCGAAATGGGGTTCAAGTATTTCTTCATTTTAGTGAAAATCTTAGTTATAACTGTGTGTAAATGCGTCTATGTTCAATGTATTTAATGGTGAATGCTTGGTTTTGATTGGAGCTTGTTGTTTATATATATATATATATATTTTTTTTTTTTTTTTTGGTTGGAAAAACCTAATTACAGGTTGATAAATAGAAATGGGGTTCAGGTATTTCTTCATTTTAGTGTGCTACTGTGAAAATCTTAGTCATTAACTCTATATAAATGTGTCTATGTTCAATGTATTTGATGGTGAATGGTTGGTTTTGATTGGAGCTTTTGTTTTATATATATATATATATATATATTTTTTTTTTTGAAAACCTCTAATTACAGGTTGATAAATCGAAATGGGGTTCAAGTATTTCTTTATTTTAGTGTGCTACTCTGAAAATCTTAGTAAAAACTGTATATAAATGCTGTCTATGTTCAATGTATTTGATGGTGAATGCTTGGTTTGACTTGAGCTTGTTGTTTATACTCTATGTAGTGAAGGTTGAATTGAATGGAAGGAGTTGGGGCCGATGGTGTGGGTCTGGCACAGCACCTGCGAACCAGTTTTGGATTGATGTGTCGAGGCGGTATCAGTATTATCTAGATAAGACTACTCCACATGCGATCTATAGATGGATTGGGAGTGCTGTTATAGTGTTGATTTACATTTTGAGGTTTATTACATTCAAGGGTTTTACATTATCTCCTATGGTCTGGGGATTTATCTCTTGAATTTGTTGATTGGGTTCTTGTCACCTTTGGTTGATCCGGAGATGGAAGTTTCGGGTGGGGAGGGCCTTTGCTGCCGACGAAAGGCTCGGATGAATTCAAGCCCTTCATTCGCCGGCTTCCTGAGTTTAAGTTTTGGTAACTGAAGACCTTTCTTATTGTTTGGTTTTTTTGGTTTAGATGGTGTTTGTTTTGAATTATTTGCTTAAATTGCTTTGTGGGTTCTTTTATTAAGTGATTTTGGTTCCAACATTCAAAAGATGATTGCATGATTGTCATTGTCTGGTTCTTTATAGGCTGGCTTATATTACTAGGGGTTTTATGGCTGTTAAGTTTCTGTTTCTATATCAAATGTTTTTCATCAGTTACTGCAGAAAACATGTTTTTAGTCTGGCATTATTGAGGGAAAACAAGTATATGGGAAATAGTGAAAGAAAATAAACTCTGGTATGAAGAATCTAAGAAAATTTGGGACTGCATAAACTATTTTAATTGCCCAAAGTTCTAATCATGCTGAGGGATTTTTTACCTGGATAAGTAATTATGCTCAAGCATGGAAACAATATTCACCATTTTTTGTATGAGTAGTTATATCAATAAATTGCCAGTGAGCTCTTGGTCAAATGGTGTCTCCTCCTCCTATAAGAATGGGTTGGAAGGTGAGTCGTGGGTTCAAACATGCTAGATGCCTATGTAAAAATTTAGGGATAAAATAAGAGTACCATAGCTGTCAGACCTAAGTCCAAAGCAAGGATAGCTGCTAAAGAAAGAGGGGGAAAAAGAACTACAAACCTAATAAGACTGCTAACAAGGGAAGGAATATTGCCTTTGCCTGTGTACCCTGGAGCATGGTGGACTGCTGAGGCCCCCCAAGGAAAAATACTAATACATAATATACTATAAAAAATGATGTCAATTACACTAGATGGTTGTTTTAAAATGATAATAACTGTTTTTGCTGCTCAAGTAAATTTTTTAATTGTCATTGTAAGAAATAAGTGACATGACATATTCGTTGCCTTATTGTTTGATACTACATCTTTACAATGGAGGATATTATTAAAGAATTGGACAAAAAATTACCTTGCTCTGTCAGACCTTGATTCCGAGCCTCAGAAATTTCAGTAGCATGGCATTTCTAGCAGAGGCAGATGTCGGATGGGTAGTACCATATAAAGGGTTATGCATCCAGCATCCTTTTACATTTTTTTTTTTATCAAAACTATACTGGGTGTGAGGTGTAAGTTGAAATTTTATCTTACACTGAGTTCCATGCTCAGTTAAGCTCATTGTCCCTTATCTCAGGTCTGCAAACTATTCTCAATTCATTTTGCAGACCTGACTGGTGACAAAGGTCACATGCTAAGCTTGGGGTCAGTTGACAATAGGTCTGCAAAACATCACCTACAGCTAGAGTATACATCATTTTCTTAATATGCTACTCAACTATGACATGTCATATTTCTATTTGCACTTAGACGTGCATTATCCTGTCTTTTGTTTTGGAAAACCTTAAGTTTTATTGATGTGCTTGTTTATTAACAAGCGGACATGTTTCTAACCTATTATGTTCAGAAACTCCACTTGTTATTTACCCTATCTAGGCACTCTTCTGATCACCCGAACCACTTTGATTCATTATACTAGTTAAATTGTTCCTTTCAATTTTTTTTTTGGCCTAACATATCATTGTAAGATTCTGTTGGGAAATCTATTAATCATGAGCGTGTTCCAATTTGTTCATTTTCACCTCCTTGCCTCATTAACTAGCTTGTGACTTCAAGTACAAGAAGACTATGAATGTTCAGAATATGATGTTTATTGAAAGGGATCCAATCCTAATGGGAAAATTTAAAATGATTTGTCAACAGAGAGTTTTAGCATAGAGTTGTATGGAAACAACTTAATTGATCAAGTTTAGTGGCTCTGAGCTGATGTATGCCATTCTTCTGCTCCCTTTGAAGTTGGAAAGGCTTGAAAATTTCACTAGTCACTCTAGTATCTCTTTATCCACTGGAAGCATGTGAACTTGCTAGATTGATAAGCTTGTATCTCAAGTCATGAAAGCCTTTCCCATGTTTTCTGGGGTTGGCTTCATGCGTTCCTTCTTGATAATTATTCATTGGATAATATTTTCTGTTTTGCTGTCATGGTTCCAGGTACTCCTTCACAAAAGCTTTCTGCATTGCTTTTGTTATGACCTTCTTTTCTATGTTTGATGTTCCGGTATTCTGGCCTATATTACTTTGTTACTGGATTGTTCTGTTTGTCCTTACGATGAGGCGCCAAATTGCACACATGATCAAATACAAATATATTCCATTCAACATTGGGAAGCAGGTGAGATTCGTATGGTTATAGTTATCCTTGTGTATTTGGGCATAACCACCTTGGAAGCCCTTTTGTTGTCATAAGCTACTGTTGCAGTAGGAGCAACTGATCTTAAAATTGACTTCTGGTGCTTGAAAATTAACCTTGTTTTTAATCTTCGACAGAAATACGGTGGCAAGAAAGCTTCTGCAAGTAGCAGTGGTTCTCGTGGAGACTGATGCTCATCTAAGTTCATGATTAGAGCAAATTTAAATTTACCAGATTGTTAAAAAAAACATTTAGGCATTGTGAAGATTTAGGATAGTACAATTTTTTACTTTGGACGTGTATCATGTTATGGATTTAAATATGCAGTCACAAATATAAGTTCAATTGCCCGACTTTATGGTGCCAGGAGTGCTGGCGTTGCGGGGAAACTTTATTTGTTTATACACATTAAGATTGAATTATGCTTTAGATCACTGTCAATGTAACTGCATGATGCAGAATATTTTTCACGTCTCTATTATTGAGAGCAGAAGATTCTTGTGCTAATAAATGTTTTGCATGTGAAATTCCTCGCAACTGGAATTGCCATCCGATGGCATATATTGCAGTTGCAACAATATGACATTGCATATTCCTATCATTCCGGTGGAATGAATAATAGTACCCTGGTTAGGTGGTAATGGAGACAGCTATACTTAAACTATCGAAAAGAAAATGATTACTTGTGCAAATAAACTCTGAAGCGTATTTTACAACTTATAATATAAGAGCATCTGTAGTAATGAAGCTTAATAGCTATATAACTCTTTTAGCTTCACCAAAACACAAAAATACATGCTACAAAAGTGGAGTCATACCTAAATTTTTCTAGCTTCTTGCTTTATGGCTGTGCACTGTATGGCTGTGCATTGTAGCAAGAAGCTAAAAAAAAAAAAATATTAAATTTCTCCCTCTTCTCTCATTAAATTTAATCTCTCTCTCTCTCTCTCTCTCTCTCTCTCTCTTTGGCTTCTCTTCTTTCTTTTGTTTTTTCCTTCTCATTTTTTTTCCTCTAGCACCTCCCTCATCTCCTCTCTGCTTCACCGATTAGCTCACTAACCGCGATGGTGCTCAGGTTAATCGACCTTTAGTTTTGGTGGCTGTAGGTTGAGCGGTTTTGGCAGGCCGAGACCCCATCTCCCAAGCCCTATCGCCGATCTGTTACTCGATCCCCATCGCCGCCGAGTTTGTGCTAGATTTGTGTATGTGTGCTGAGTTTGTGTTTGTGTTTGTACTGGGTTTGTATTTGTGTTTGTACTGGGTCGGTGGATTGTGACTTGTGGGTCGATGGTGGTGGGTTGTTGATCTATGGGTTGCTGTGGTGTGTTGGTGTGATTGTTGCCATGGTGTGATTGTCGTGGTGTGCCGTGGTGTGATTGTTGCTGCGGTGTGGTGGTTTGCTTGCTCTGTATCAGAGAAGAGAGAGACGAAAAGGAAGAGAAGAAAAAGATAGAGATGATGATGCTGTATATGATGAATATTTAATTGTGATGTTTATATTATTTTATTGTGTTGAAAGTTAAAATAAATCCATTGCTGTAAAATGTTTTGTAAAATGATTAGGTAAAATAAATAAAATAGTTTTTTATAGTGCCACATAGCTAAAAAAATAGTTTCACTGTTGTGGATGCTAAGTAGCTAGCCCAAATTACATCCACCTTTAATATAAGTAGCTAGGCCAAATTACATCAACCTTTAATAAGCTTCAGTTCTTAACTCCTCATGAAAGTTCTACCTGAGACATATTGGTTATATTAATTAATTATAGGGAAGAATCTTTTGGTATGGAGTAGGGATGGCCATGGACTAGGTTTAGGTTGGGTATATTCAAACTCACCTAAAATTTTTACTTAGGGATATCAGGTTTCTAACATTCATTAAGCACTTACTTAATTAAGGGTCTATTTGGGATCCGTTTATTTTGTTAAAATTGAAAACTTTTTGCTGAAACTACTGTAGATAAAGGTAAAAGTTAGCTAAAATAGTATAGTAGTACCAATGAATAGTACCAAATAATGCAGTGGAGCTCATGAATAGTAGCAAAAATAAGTTGAATAGTAAAATAAGCTGATTTTTAAAATTTTTGCCAAACACACACTTAGGGTCGGTTTGGAATTTGCTTATTTTGTTGAAACTGAAAACTTTTTGC
>NW_027069725.1:127656-163173 GCF_002906115.3 Quercus suber | reverse complement strand
CGCCAGCATTAACACGAACCGAAGTGGGGCGACTCGTCTAGAGGGCCCGCAGGTATCAAAACCCTCCTCCCCGTCCGAGGGTACATGCAGCAGGGTTTTGAGGGGCTATTGTGGGGCCCGTGGGCCTGATAGCCTCGGCCCATCGTGTAGCAGGCCCAAGGCCCATGCCGAGGAATACTGACTATTCAAGGCTAAATTGGGGAAAGCCTCTTTTCCCAATCCACGCCGAGGACCTCCTCATCCTCGGCCTGACAATGATGACTTTTGGGAAAGACCAGGTCCAAAGTAAGCTGTTACCCTCGCATTTAATGCATTCACCTAACCCCCTCGCCGCATTAATGGGGATATAACCCCTTAGCAGGGCAACGTCGATCAGAGTGAACCACTTGAGTACTGATAAGGCCTCTGATGGGACGGACGGCCAGAAGAGAGGCAAATGGATGATCAACAGATGGAATAAGGAGATAGGAAGATGAAGACTATATAAGAAAAGCAAGTAAAGTAAAAAAATGGGGGGGGGGGGGAAAGGGAGAAAAAAGGGTCTCCTCGGCCACGGGCCGAGGAGCATCCCCCCAGTTGTAAATAAACTCTAAGTGTTTTCTTTTATAAAAGAGAGTTCATGCTTGATGAACGACGGCCAGCGCCTAAACCTTTAACCCACTCTCTATAAATTTATTGTTTGGGCTTGTTGGGCTGAAAACCCATTCATACTCAGGGTCAATCCAAACTGAGTCCTTACAATTCTCTTTTTCAACTTTACTTTAGGTTGATGAATAATTGTATTTTTTTATATAATACTATTTTGGGTTAATACGATTTGGTAGTGTGTTTGATTTTTTAAGTTTTCCGTCACAAGTCTTCTCTCTCCCTCTTTTAGCTATTGTTTGATTTTTTTTTTTTGGACATAATACTTAGTTATTTTAGAAGTGAGATTTTGAATTTATATCAAAATACAATGTTAGCTATGTATTTGAATGTGTCTATCAACTATTAAAATTAAACCGCCCAAGATGAATATTTATAGACAATATTTTTATTTTTATTTTTCATTGATTTATTATTTAGTTATAAGATCAAAATTAAAGTAAATGAATATGTAAAGTTAAAATTGCCTAAGATGAATTTGTAAAGTCAATACATTTATATATTTAATATTTTCAAAAAATTAAAAGTAAAAAATAAATACTAAAAGAATAATAATGTGGTCAATGATGTGACAAATGAGAAGGCTCAACAGGAGCATAGTAACAAAAATGCGATATGAAAATCCAGTTAAAGGCAATTAAATCTTAATAAATAAAAGTGTGTGTAATAATAATAATAAAAAAAAAATTAGATCATGTTCTCTTTATGTTATACTGATTATTTTCTTTTATTTCGATAGGTGAAGTGTTTAATTTTAGACATAGAGTCTACTTTTTTCCTATATATTATTTTAAATATTAAATTTATAATATGGTATAGTCACTTAGGAATGTCTATGAAATATGCACTTCCAATTTCATGTATTTATATTAGTAAACAAAACTCAATCAATCTTCTCAAAAAAAAAAAAAAAAAAAAACTCAATCAATAGTTCGAAGCTACTCTTACGATAAGAAAAATTATAAATAAAATAATATATTTTTAAGAGAATGAAAATTTTGAATAATATATTTGAAACTCAAACTATTTAGTTGTAAGGAAAAAAAAATTAGGAAAATATAACGCACAATAACATAATTTATCAAAATATGGACCACCTAAAAATGAATAATATCAATCAAATAAATCCAAATAATAAAATGATGATATATTTTTTGAGATAAATAAATGAAAAATAATTTTAGAAATTGTTTAAGTTTTTGGGAGAACAAATTATTTTTCACAAAATTTAAAGAACAAATTATATATTATATCATAACTAAAATATAATTATTTATTCCCATGTATCGCGTGAGTCTACGAGTCGTTCTACCATAAAGCCCAAACCCAAAGTCTTTTTCAACCAAAACCCTTTGTTTTCACCGTTTAAGTATCTGTCTCCCCCACCTTTTGTCTCACGGTAACAAATTTCTGTCTCCCCAACTTTTGTTTCACCGTTTCAAATTTAGTTGCTTCCCCTTCCCCACCTTTCAAACTTTCACGACCTCACCCTCTATCTTAGATCCAATTGCAAGGTTGCTTACGTTTTTCTGAACATTTAACATAAGTATTATACAACAATCATATTGCTGAGCTATCTGAATAAAATGCTAGCTAGCCCGTGTATTTCTTTGTGTGTGCAGGGAATAGGAGTTGTTCATATGACAACTGAGTCCGTTTATAAATTTCTGCACCACCAATTGACTTGCTTGGAGCCACTGCTTGGGATGTCACCTTATCGTTAAACATGTAGATAGAATGTGTTTCTTACAAACTAAATTATTAGTGGCACTAAAGCCTTGCTTCTAATATTGTATTTCCATCATTATTTTATGAATTTGCACTCTCTCAATTTTCTGGCACAGTATGTTTGCCCCTAAAATATATCTAAATGATCTCTTTTGAGCAGAGTCATTATCATAGCAACTGTTTCCTTATTCCTTTACAAAATGTAGGGAATTGTAATATATAGGCTATGTGAGAAAGGGGGAAATTTTTAGATTAGGATTTAGGACTCCTTTATCAAATTTTTAATAATGATGTTTCTTACCATCTTTTAAAATGTTAACTCTATGAGAGCTCTAACTATGAGGTTTGGAGTAAACATAGACTTTTATTTATTTATTTATTCATTTATTTTTATTGGTGAGTAACTCACAGTGGATTTTAAACTCACGACCTCACCTTATATTCCAGTAATTATCACTATAATTGCAGATGTGCTACCAAAAGCATGAACACAAGCCATATCAAACTTAGGAGTAAATTTTAAAAAGAGCCTTGGTGATGTTACTTAAATTATCCTCACATCTGAAGAGAATGAATAACAGGTAAGTAAATATAGATAGATGATTTTCAAATAAGTGAAGAAATTGAGTGGTTTTTTGCTATTTTCTGACACCTGGTTTCCTTTTGGGCATTCAAAGTGGTCCAACTGCCATGATTTTTATAATGATTTTTTTAGGATGTTGAATTTTTGTTAGGAAGAAAAAACTGATGTAATTGGAACCAAAGTTTGATTAATAATTCAATGTAAGGATGTTTTGGTCTTGCCCCCACATAATAATTCAATGTAAGGATTAGATTAATAGTAATGTTTCTTTTGATTGTTGGTTTTTTATTTTATTTATTTTTTTATTACTACCTCTTTTGTGTCTTGGGTTATATATGGGTTTGTTCATTTTTAAGTATTTGGCTTGGATCTTATCTTGTGTGATTTTAGTGACTATATGTGACTCTGATTGTCAACTACTCATGTTAGTTACAAATTTTGACCTATTAAAATTTCTTCATGTAGTGTTATGACGTGGATGATGTTTTGTTGCTTCCAATGTAAGCATATCAAATCAAATCTCTAGATCAGCTAAATGATTGTTATGTTGTTTTTTCTTTCTACTTGATCTAGAGATGAACATATATATATATATATTTTATAAGTTACTCAAAACTACATAGTTCCTTTGTTACAATTACTATATCTTTACTCTTGTTTGGTGGTAAAATGTGTAGTAAAGAATAAAGTTTGAAACTTGGTAGTTGATTTTACCAGCAAATGCTCATCAAATGAAGGAGAGTGAGAGAACCTTGATTTTCAAAGTTCAAATAGTTAGCTTGCAAAATATTGTGTAGGGAGATAGACCCTTTAGATTCTTGAGTATTAACTAATAATTTCAAGGTCTAAACACTCCTATCAATTGAATTCAGTCATTTAGTTTACAATTCCAGTCTGCAATTTGTAGTTGAATTTTATATTTTCCCTCACATAATGTTGAATATTTTAGGTGGTTTATGTTACCGTTATCCAAGGAGGGATGACGTATAACATCATCCCAGATTGCTATAATAGATGAGAATTTTAGGGCCTCACATATGTGAAGAGAGTCAAGCCACATCACCATTAAAAGTGTTTGATAAAATGCCTAAAAGAAATTTGAAATTTCTTAAGTTATTTTCTTTTATATGTTATGATCTATGAATGTAATGAGGATATTACCCTTGTTTTAAAAGTCATGAGTTACAATCTTTACATTTGGTGAACATATTTGTGAATTTCTATAATTTGTTTTTATGTTTCATGTTGTTATTGGCTCTCGAGATTGATGAAAGATCTAAATTCGTAGATATAAAGTGAATTCCTATGCATTGAGGTTGATTGTCTACTCAAATTTATAATTAGAATGATTGATAATCAAGTGGATAGTTTAGTATATATATTTTTCATTCTAATAAAACTTAATAAATTCAAAGTGGAAATAAGGTTTCCCGTGCATTGCATAGGTTAGCGACTACTACTCTTTATATCTTTTGCAATTCATTTTAAGAAATTGTTTGGTTATACCATAAAAAGCATAAAATTATACACAAATTCTAGCATATTTCTATAATGGGTTTGGGTAAAATTGTGGCTTACACTAAATGAAGTTACCTTACACCAGTTACCATATAAGCTTTTTGTATCTATCAAGCTATCTACCTTTACTTCCCTCCTACACATACTGAGACTAAAGTGTCTCTATGGCTGTGCAATTACACTGAGGTAACCTAAGCTTCTATCAAATCACGAATAGGGGTTCTATCCAGCTTAATGGAAGAAATATCTGTGAATTCAGATAGGATTGCCCTGAATTCATCACCTGTGAGGGTTTCCTTCTCCAAGAGAACATCCACTAGTTTATCAATAGCTTCACGGCTATTTCTTATGTGGTTCTTTGCAATCTCATATGCACTTTCTATTATATCTCGTACCGATGAATCTATGTCTTCTGCAAGCTTTTCTGACATAGAGTTTCTAGCTAGCATCCTTAGTACTACATCACTGCTTTGCAGTACTGGATCAGTCAATGCCCATGGCCCAATCTCAGACATGCCAAACATTGTTACCATCTGTTAAAAAAGAAAAGATGTTATAATATGGGGCTAGCGGAAACAAATTCATATAAACAAAAATAGAAAAAACAACCACCCAAGCAACAAAAATCCCAAAATTTCTTTGAGACAACTTCCAATAACTACAAAAACAATAACAATAAAGTTCTGTGGATGTCAACAAACTAATCACATTTGTTTCACACATATTATTATTCTTCATTCTATCATCTCCAAAGTTATACCCTTTGTTACTTCCTTAATTAATCTGGTGCAATTTCTAACAAATACATACGGTTGTTTAATTAGCTACGTGCCAAAGACAAACTTCCTTTATGGTGAACACATACCTGTCTTGCTATCTGAGTGATTTGTTGCAAGTCTCCAGTTGCACCTGTAGTGATTTCTGATTCTCCAAAAATCACTTCCTCTGCTGCACGCCCTCCAAGGCCTCCAATTATTCTAGCAAATAGTTGCTGCTTAGAGATGAGGGCAGGGTCTTCACCAGGTATGAACCAAGTTAGACCACGGGCTTGGCCCCTTGGGATTAGAGTGACTTTCTGTACTGGATCATGGCCTGGAGTCAAAGTCCTAGAGGTTGCAAAGAATTTAGATCAATTTAGTCCCATATGACTTCAAAGAAGCAGAATAATCATAAATAATAATATTATAATAGGACTCTGTCTTAGGCTTAGCTCCTTGTTGGGCAGCTAAATATGCTTTAATTGAAGACAGATTACCAAGTAAATCACTTCAGTGAGACTTGAAGACAGATTGGATTTTGTCATGTACTAATTTACTTTAAAGAAGGTTACTAATAAAGCTCTAGTAGACTTGAAAGCTCATGAATTACCAAAATCAAGTTCATTTTCCCTTGTGATTTCTTTTGCTTAGGTAGTATATACAAATCAATTAAATAAGAGGGAAATGTTTCAGTACTTTACAGGGTGAGGAAAGATTTGAGCTACTTACGCACACACTGCATGCCCAATTTCATGATAAGCCACAAGAATTTTGTTCTTCCCATCTGTCATTTTGGTTCCCTCCATTCCTGCCACAATCCGATCAATTGAATCATCTACCTCTTTCATTGTGATCTTCTCTTTACCTCTCCTACCAGCAAGAATGGCAGCCTCATTCATAAGATTTGCCAGGTCTGCACCACTGAAACCTGGGGTTCGCATGGCGATAACACTAAGAGATATATCCTTATCAAGTTTCTTGTTGTTGCTATGCACCTTTAATATTTCTTCCCTCCCTCGCACATCAGGTAATCCAACAGTGACCTATGTAAGCAGCAAAGAAAACCATAAACATCCATTCAAGGCCTTAAAAGTTAAAAGAATGTTCACGTCAACCTCAAATACCATAATATTTCTTAATCAATTGTGTGCACGACATGATAGTGTCACATTTTCTATAAATAAACATTTCTAATTTGGGAAACTTTTAAAAGGAAATGAACATTTCTATTCTAACAGTGACCTATGTAAGCTGCAAAGAAAACCATGAAATTTCATTCAAGGCCTTTAAAAGAATGTTCACCTCAACCTCAACTATCTCAATGGTAATGTGTCTTAACAAATGGTGTGCACAACATGATAGTGTCACATTTGCTTAAAATAAGCATTTCTAATTTAGGAAGGTTTATAAAGAAATCCTAGCTTACCTGTCTGTCAAACCTCCCTGGCCTAAGCAAAGCAGAATCAAGAATTTCTGGTCGATTGGTAGCAGCAATAACAATCACTCCAGTGTTTCCATTAAAACCATCCATTTCAGTAAGCAGCTGGTTGAGTGTTTGTTCCCTCTCATCATTTCCTCCACCAATACCTGTTCCTCTCTGCCTCCCAACAGCATCTATCTCATCAATAAAAACCAAGCATGGGGAATTAGCCTTTGCTTTGTTGAATAAGTCCCTCACTCTTGAAGCCCCTACACCAACAAACATCTCAATGAACTCTGACCCAGATAGAGAAAAGAAAGGAACCCCTGCTTCTCCAGCAATTGCCTTGGCCAACAATGTCTTTCCAGTCCCAGGTGGACCAACAAGAAGAACTCCTTTAGGAATTTTAGCTCCAACTGCAGTAAACTTTTCTGGGGTTTTCAAGAACTCAACAATCTCTTCAAAATCTTGCTTTGCTTCATCAACACCAGCAACATCATCAAACGTAACTCCAGTGTTGGGTTCCATTTGAAATTTAGCTTTGCTCCTGTTGATAAACATATGGTACAAGTATGCAGATAAGATATGCAGTGAACATTTAGAGCACTGGAAGTAATTGGTCCAATGAATTGTCATAGATTTTTCTATTTGGAATCATGTAAAATTTAACTATTTTGAAAAGAAACTAGCTTTATAAAGTTGATGAGAATTTTTACAATCCAAATAACAGTGAAATGATTAAATTCATAATTTTTTAAGAGATTAAACTTTTAGGGCAAAGGATAATTCATCATATAAGGAGAACATGCAATATTAAATTTTGTCTCTACTTAAGTCTCATAAATCTCACTTGTGGGGCCCTAGGCTTATACGTGAGAGAGACTGTTATAATAATTATTAAATGATTAAATTTATCATTTTCTAACCGTTTAAAGTTTTGGTACAAGTTTCAATTTTTCATACTTTACCTTCCAAGTCCAAATGGCAAGTTGGGGCCTCCTGGAGTGTTTGTAGATGATGTTCTAAGCAGCAAACTGCCAAGCAATATCAATGGAAAAGCCAGATTCCCCAACAAATCTAGTATTGCAGGCCACCAGTCCACTTCCATTGGATGAGCAGCGAAGTCTACATTCTTCTCTTTCATTTTCCTCAGTAATTCTTGTGGCAATCCAGGTAGCTGAATTTTGACCCTCTGGATTTTGTTTAGTATTGGATTGAATATCTCAGCAATGGCAACAGTCCCATTCTCAAACAGGTCTACCTTTCTTACAGCGTCTTCATCTAAGTACTGCAAGAATCTTGAGTATGACATTCTACTTGAAGTGGCTTCAACTGGACTCTCTTGTTCAGCCCTTGCAGGTTGAGCAACAGAGAGTCCTCCTCCAGTAAGGCCCAAAGCAGTTGACTTTATTAGCTTTCCCCTACTGATTTTGATGTCTAAAGGTGTTTTCTGACATGGGTTTTTTTTATAAGTACTTTTTGTGAGGTTGGTGTTATCCTTTGAGAGGTCCTGAGACTTGGAGATTGGAGGGTGGGAAAGATGCAATGATAAAGCAGGTGACATGTCCTGTGTTCAACAAAGGGTTATACCGAGCAGTACACAAAGGTTTGAACTTTGAAGTGGCAGGCTTTATTCTTTGGTTTAAGCTTAATCAGTTGCTGATTGATTTTGTTTTGTGGGAGTATTGTTTAGATATAGGGATCATTGGAGGTTTCCAGCACTTCCACTTGGCCTGTTTTTGAGTGGAAATTGTCCTCTGATTTGCCATTTGATGATTCTTGAAGTGTCTAGAATGGTGGTGTTCTTAGCCTATTTGTAGATGAAAGAGAGTGAAAGAAATGGGAGCCTTTGAAAAGTATGTTCCTGGTTGATGACCATACACTTGGAAAAACTGAGATGTTCATCAAGCATATACAAGATTAGCCAAAAAGGAGATCTTATCTTTTGTCTCAACCGTACACTTGGAAAAAATCAGTAGCCAGTATGCCACGATTTGTTTGTATTAAAATTTTCTTTTTGGATAAAATTAAAAGGCTAAAAATACGGTGGGTAAGGGTTCATTTGAATATAATTTATTTTGTGAAAAACTGAAAACACTGTAACAAAATAATTTTTAAATGTGTAAATAATTCTGTGTGACTCATTTTTAATGAAAATTTTGTTGAAAAAAAGGTTTGTAGGTACTAAAACACTAAAACACAAACACACTGCGTTTTAGCTGTACCCAAATGAGTACTAAGTTTGGAAAAGGATTATATATATATATATATATATAATATGTGTGTATTCATGAATTCTAAAGAATGTCCTGATTTCATGCCAGTATGCCACGATTTGTTTATACTAATATGGTGGATAAAATTTTCTTCTTGGATAAAATTAAAAGGCTAGAAATATGGTGGGTCAGTTTGGAAAAGGATTTAATCTGTTTGAAATGAATTTATTTTATTAAAAGCTATATATTAAGAAATATATTTAATGCCATTGTTGGCTTGATTGCAAGCCCATACAATCACATCCAAAACAGTCCATTCTTGCAACTTTGTTAGTCATAATAATAATAATAATAATATCTTATAAAAAAATAATAATAATAATAAACAAACAAACAATCCAAAGCCAAAAATATAGGTAACCTTTGTTGGCAACTCATGAGCATGTTGCATTATGACATGAACGGACCCAGGATTTCAAGATAGGTGGGGCCGGAGTATTAAAAAAAAAAAATCTCCAAAGAAGCATTCATATAGTTAGTGTCGGCTCTAAATTTTTTTTTTTAGAGTAATCATTAAGAAATGTGAGTTATGTTAATAAAATCATAACAATGGCGTAACTTGAAACTTGTCTTTGGGGAGCCAAATGAAAATGAGATTTGTATATATAGCTTATTTTATACAATGTCTAAAGTATAATGTAAATACTATTCAATATATAAATTAATTACTTTATAACACAACATTAGAATCCAAAAAAGTATGGTATTATTTTTTGAAATATCATTATGAATAAATCAAATAGTTTTTAACTTGCTTATGGGATTAGATTCAAAACTAAATTATAATCCATTAAGTATAATGACTAACATAAAAAAAAAAAAAAAAAAATACTAGTAATAAGTTAAAGTTGCGAAGTACCATTAAGTATAATGACTAACATAAAAAAAAAAAAAAAAAATACTAGTAATAAGTTAAAGTTGCGAAGTAGACAAACAATCCTTGAGATTAAATGCATTAAAAAAAATCTAATCAAATAACAATTTACACATTTCAGTGTTTTATTTTTTTATACTATATATTTTTATCTATTTTAAAACTAGCTTATTATATATATATATATATTGTTTATATGTTATTTAATATAATTAGTTTAATAAGAATCAAGAAAATTCGTACGTGTCCCAGTATACTTTACACAGGCGTGGTGGTAAAATAAAAGAAAAATAAAAGAAGAAAAAAGGGAGAACAACGGAGCTAAAATACGTGGACCATGGTTGTAAATCTAAACAATACACGTGGATCATGGTTGTAGACCCTGAAGTAATCTAATCAGTAAGTAAAGAAGAAAACAAGCAAAAACAAATAAACCAAACTTAATTAGCGAGTCAGGAGAGTCAGGATGCTGGAGATTAAGAAATAAGGGAGATGGACAGATAGAGAAAATAAAAAATTAGAAGAGTCAAAGGCTTACAAATGCAGTTCTTTAATCTGTTGAAGGCTAGCGGTGCCTTCTGTACTTCTACAGTCAACTCCAAAGTAAGCTTTTTTTTTTTTTTTCCTGAGGGTATCCAAATTTTTTTTAGGTATTCAAGAAAAAATATTTATTATGTTTTGGGTTGAAGATTTACATGAGTTTAGGCTAGACTGGGTTGTCTCTATCTCTTCAGTTTCTGTCTCTCGGTCTCTCACTCTCTCTTGACTTCTCTATTTCATTTTCTTTTTGAATTTGGTTTGTATGTAATGTGGGTTAATGGGTTTTTAATTTTTCCACTGTTTTGAAAGAGAGGAGGCCCAGCTATTAAAAGCCCAAAATAAACCTTGTAAAACAAATTTTGGGCCCCCCGCGGGGGGGAGCACCCTACTGGGTCCGTCCCTGCATTATGGGGACCATTTCTAAATCTCTTCTTCTAAGTTCTAACAGAGCTCCATAACAGTAGTACAGAATCATGGTAAAAATATTCAATTGAATATGTGCACCATACATTACTAGCTTGTCAATTTTCTTAAGAAAGATTGGCGAAAAATCTATATCACTGACATGTCTAGGGTATCATTGGTTTTTGCCAGTCTCATGCTGACACTTAAGCAAGTGGCCTATTTATGGTTTGTTATAAGAGCATGACTACTTTTGCTCTTGAATCACATCAAAAATTTTAACCCGCAAGTTTGATAGGATATCCATCACCATTCTTCTGCGAGGTCATTGCTCAACATGTTTTGCTTCTTTATTCTTTTTTTCCTTTTTTCCAGTGTTCTAGGATTTATTTTTTTATAAATATAATATGATTTGAACCTATGGTATAACGATTAGGGTAAGGATTTGCTGCAAATTAAGTTGCAGCAACTTCGACAAAAATGCACGTGTCAATGCCTCAGATAAACACATGTCTAGGCTTATATTTAAATGAAAATTTTCTTGTCAAGATTGAATTTTTCATTAAATGGCTACTTGACATGTGTGCATTTTGCAGAAGTTACTGCAATTTAGCTTGTAACAAATCCTTGTCCTAATGATTATTACTGCTTAATATTAGTCCCAAACATCAATTAGTTTCTTTTTAACACACGTGGGATTCAAAGAACACTTGTTTCTTTGTGTCCCTCCCAACTTTGCTTGTACCATTCAATAAGCAGTTTTCTAATGCAAGTATTAGCCTATTTGCATCAACATTGTCAAATGGATTGAAAGGTTGCACACTGCCCAATGTTCCTATTAGTCCCACAGCATTCACAACTAAAACCGTCCTATATATTGCTCATAGCCCGGGCTAGCATTGCGTTAGGGCCATTATTTAGGACCTCAATCTAAAAAAGGCCCTAAAAATTTTGAGTTAATAATTAGATATTGAAATTAATTATTTAATTAAACAAACAATGAAATGGTGAGCGAGACATTCTAAGAACGCTTCTAAAATTATGAGAAAAATAGAAATTTATCTCAATTAAAATCCTTAAATTGTTTTAGAAAAAAAAAAAAAAACTAAAATAAAAGTCATATAAGTTTGATAAATTGTCGGTTGAATCCATTAAGTTAAAAGTTTGTCATTTTAATCTATTAAATTTAGAAATAAAATCATTTTAGTCCTTTCATCCATTACTGATGAAATGATATCATTTTAATAATATTTTTTTGTTAATTTTTCTCAATTGGTTGGTGTCTGGTGAGAGGGACTCCAGAGAGCTTCAAGACCTAAAAAATCATAATATTTTTTTCTCAAACTTAAAATCAAGACTTAAACATGTTTTTTTTTTTTTTTATTGTTTTCAAATTTTCAATGATGAAATAATTATCTCTTATAAAAAATAAAAATAAAAAGAATTTGAGTCATATTTATGTCCTATATATAGTGTGCGTTTGGTAACACTTATTTTTGTCAATTTATTTTACTATTCAGCTTATTTTTAGTACTATTTATGAGCCTTATTGCATTTTTTGGTATTATTCATGGGTCTCACTGTACTATTTCAGCTAACTTTTACTTTTATTTACAGTATTTTTAGTAAAAAATTTTCAATTTCAAAAAAATAAGTAGATGCCAAACAAACCCAAGTATGAAATAATTATCACCGGAAAGACCACTAGACTTTTGTCAAAAGCCCAGGGGCTGTTAAAGAGTACATAATACCCTTTTATAAGCATTGGAGCTTCAAACAAAAGCAGGAAGGTGCTCTCTCATCAATCTCTAGTGAGTCGTGTCTGCACTCACCTACAGGTTTTCACCTCTCGAACATGGCTTTCTTATAAACATGCATCTCTATTTGTAGGAGCAATTGGTTAGTAATCTCACAACCAAGCACTCCTTTCTTTGGATGCTTATTTCACCAAGTGGCTCTTTACGTACAGAAATTGCCTCTACTTCCAGACCCACCAAAGATTAACCATTGCATAACTCTTCAATTGATTTGACCACTGGTCATGTTGTACAAATCTCAACTCTTTGGTATTAAACCATTCAATAACTTCCTCAATGAGAATGACATATGGCCATTATGATAATTTTTTAATTGGAATAACTTCCTCAAGCTTAATTGGCGATTACACACGGAAAGCGAAGCTCAGTGGGCTCAAGTCTTTTGGCAAAAATATCACAACAATAGAAGGCTTAATGCTAGTAATCTGGACAGATTGCCATGTTCCCAGGTCTGGACAGCCATAAAAACAGGTAGGGAGACCTTTAATAAGGGTAGCTTGATGATGATTAGTAGGGATAGTAATGTTAGCTTTTGGAGGGGCAATTGGGTGAGTAAAGGTCCTCTCTGGAATTTGATTCAAGGGCCTCTAACCCAAGGTGCAAACCAATTGAAAGTTAAGGATGTGCTAACAGATACGGGGTGGGATTGGAGCAAAGTTCCTTTTGAGCTGCCCTTGGATTTAAAATCTTTGATTCAAGCCATACCTACACCTTTTACTAGTAGAGGAAGGGAGAGACTCTCTTGGAAGGGCAACCCGAGAGGCATCTTTGATTTAAGGAGTGCATACTCCATTGCCATAGGAACGGAAACTGATATGAGTGTGCGTAACTTTGGGTGGATCTGGAAGTTGAACATGCTGCCCCGCATCAAGACTTTCTTGTGGATGTGTGCTCATGGAAGTATAGGGGTTAAGGCTTGCCTTGTGAAAAGAGGAGTGGTTGAGGAGGAATCATGCCCAATTTGTCAAGGGACTTCGGAATCAATATTACATGCTCTTAGGGACTGCCATGAGGTTAAAGAAGTATGGAGGCAGCTGGGAATTCAGAGGACTGACCGGGTTTTTTGGACAAGCAATTTACAAGATTGGATCAAGACCTATAGTAAGGATAGGAATAGTTGTTTGAAAGGTAATTGTCCATGGAATATTATATTTCCTATAGCGGTGTGGAACATATGGAAGAGTAGAAACATGTTTATTTTCAAAAGGAAAAGACAAAGCCCAAATCTTGCCAATGAAATTGTTAACCAAGCTGTGGAATTTCTGTGTTATGTTGCTTCACCTAGGAACCCAACCCGTGTAGTGACAAGGAGCATTAGATGGGAGAAGCTAGCTATGGGATGGAAGAAATTAAACACTGATGGGTCGGTTTTGGGTAGTGTAGGACAAGCTGGTTGTGGTGGTGTTGTTAGAGATGAATATGGGAGCTGGGTAGCGGGTTTCACTAGGCATATAGGGGTTACTAACAGCTTTGCAGCTGAACTTTGGGGCTTGAGGGATGGTCTGAGCTTGTGCCTTTCTTTAAATATTCCATGCATTGTTGTAGAGCTGGATGCTAAAGCTGTGGTTGATGTCCTAAGAAACTATAACTATGATAATAGAATTATTTCTCCTATAATGGATGATTGTAGGCAGCTGGTGTCTTGTTTCCAGCAAATTCAGATTAAGCATTGCTACCGACAAGCCAATCGATGTGCAGACGTGTTGGCTAAAATGGGAGTAGAGCAGGAGATAGAATTTCTTAATCATTTGAGTCCGCCTGTGGACATTTTGCATTTTCTTCAAGAAGATAGGGACGGATTGTATGTTAATAGGATCTGTCATGATTGTATTTTCCCTCTTTGAGTTTTTTTTTTTTTAATGAATCGTCTCTTTACCAAAAAAAAAAAAAGATAATTTTTTAATTTATAAAATATTTGAAAATAAATTTATAGTGTATTAGCCATCAAATAAATGCTATTAATTACACAAGACATGTCTTTTGGAATTTTTTTTGCAAATAATGGATTAAAAATGATGAGTCCATGTAGACAACCAATCACAATCTATCACATGAATAGTTGTGGTAACTCAAAAAAAGATTTTGTTTGCTACTACACCTATTGAGACTTCAATCAATGAGTTTTGTTTGCCACCTTGCCCATTCAACACCATTTGCTCTGCTAGCTAGCACTAAAAACCTTACCTTTACTCCCGTATAAAAGGACTTTATCAATAATGTTACATTGATGTCCATACTTTACTAATAAAAAATAAAAAAAATGAAAAACATGAAAATATTTAGTGTGCCCCTGCCTCACCTCTTTCCCGACTCTATTTGCCAACACCTACGATTACTTTCAGCTAATTCTAACATGGCCACCAACTTTTTGTACTGCTGCTTCAAGCAGAGGTACGCCATGTAAGGAACCTATTCCACAAGGGTTCATTCTAAATGGTTTTTGGCCGAGTAACTCAAAATCTCGACGTTATCCATGGTGCACTGGACCGGAACTCAACCTTGAATCGGTAAATTTTAGACACAGACAACACTATTCTTCCATATATTAGTTGTACGTACACTAGCTATATTTTCTTTTTATAACTTAGTTGAAGTCTTGCAGATTTCAAAACTGACCCCAATCTTGGAGGAGGAATGGCCCGATTTGAAAGGGCAGGGTGAGATCTGTTGGAAGAAGGAATGGAGGAAGCATGGAAGGTGTTGTAGGAAGCAGTTCAATGAGTTCGAGTACTTCCAACTTCCAACGTGCATTGAACCTAAAGAAGAAACTGACTACATTAAAATTTCTCGCGCAATCGGATATTCACACAACACCATTAAACCGCCATACTATCCATCATATTCATAATAAAATCACGCACGCCATTTTGAAGCAAATCGATGCTACACCACACCTTTGGTGTAAAGGACACAAGCTTTCTGTCAATGAGTATCTGCGTTGATTATTCGGCCCAGAAATTCATAAATTGTCCAAGAGTGTTGGAGGAGGTTCGTGCACATAGTGAACAATGCGGACACAGCCTAAATGTAAAATATTTTCAGAGTATAAAATATTTCCAGGTGAAAATATTTTTGGGAAAAGAAAATATTTTCAAGTGTTTAGTTGCATTTCAAAAAATGCTTTGGAAAATATTTTCTAGTGTTTGGTTGTGTTGCTGAAAATGATCTTTGCTACCATTTTTATTGTGTTTCTCACATTTTCTTAGACCCAATCAAATATTATTACAGAGAATCAAAATATATAAACAACACAAGAAACAAAAATCAAAACAAAAAAATCAAAATCACAAGACCAATCGTGGGAGAGGGACAGAGAGAGAGATCGATTCGTGGGTGCGACTCGTCGGTGGACAAGGTGGGTCGATCTGAAGGTGGCGGCTTGATCTAGGAGTGGGTCACTCATTGGGTGGGTCGATCTAGGAGTGGGTTGCTCACACGGTGGACAGATTGGCTTAAGGGTGGGTCAGCGGAGTGGGATGGGTCGGTGAGGATGAGGGATGGGTTGATCGGTTCGTGGGTTCGTGGCGTGATCTTGCCAGTGGACGAGGTGAGTTGATCGGTTTGTGGCGCAATCTCACCGTGTGTGGAGGGGACGAGGATGGCGATCTGACCGGTGCGATCTCGAACTTGACGGCGCGATATCTCTCTCTCTCTCTCTGTTTGCACGTCTGTGAGTCCTTTCTCTCTCTCTCTCTCTTTCTCTCTTTGCGCGTCTTCAGAAATGATTTGAAGGTAAAATAGAAGCTGAAAATATTTTCCGGGTCAAAGGGGCTATTTTACGGTCAAAGTAAATGATTTTCTGGAAAACTCTATTTTTCATGCGCAACCAAACACACAGTTTCATGTAAAAGGATTTCCTAAAATCGTTTTTAGCCAAAACAAACGCAGCCTTAGTCCAAAATAGATAGGCATGTCTGTCTCGGAATGTTTCTCTTTCAATAATTTTCTTTTATTCTACGGATTTGTCTGTGTTTGTGTTCAGAGTGTTGCAAGGCAGGTCCCGTTGAATATTGTTCTGAATTAATGTTGTGTAGTTGTGTAACTGGCTTGTCCCTGTTTTTCTTTTTCTTTTTCTTTTTTTTTGAACTCAATGGATGGAACTATAAGACATTTAATTATTCTGATAGAGCATGTAATGTTATCCAGTTGCACTTATTGGTTGTCTATATTTTGATTTCCTAAATTTTATTTTATTCCATTAACATATAGTAGGTACCGAAGAGTCTGTTACAATCAAAGCAACAATCATTGACAACAACAATTTCTTTAGCACTTTCTGATAAACTTTAGTCTTTATTGCAGAAAAAACTAAACGGAACTCCAGTCTTTTAAGGCATGACTGGATTTACTTATGCACTTGAATCACATCAAACAACACTTGTTTCCATTTGTCCTTCCTAGCTTATGTACATCAATACTGTCAAATGGATTGAAAGGTTGCACATTACACAATATTTCTTTTAGTCCTCCAACAGCATTCACAACTGAAACTCTCCCATCTAGCTCATAGCCAGGGCTAGCATTAATTAGGTCAAGGCCATTTTCTAGGGCCTGAATCCAAAAAGGTCCTAAAAATTTTGACTTCAATAATTAGATATTGAAATTAAAAAAATTATCTAATCAATTAAACAAAGAAATAAGGAGTGAGCATCTCTCACTCTAAGAAGGCTTCTAAAAATATGAAACAAAATAGATATTCAACACAATTAAAATCCTAAATTGTTTATAGAAAAAAATTCAAATAAAATTCATATAAGTTTGATGAATTGTTGTTAGAATCCATTAAGCTCAAATTTTGTCATTTTAATGAATTAACATTAGCAAAAAAATTATTTTAGTTCTTTTGTCCATTACTGATGTAATAATATTGTTTTAGGATTAAACACAAAAATTTATTTAAATATTTTTTTGTTTATTTGATAGGTGAATAATTAAATTATTTTTTATTATTTACTCATTTTAAATAGTATTTTATTTAAACTTTTAAAAAATAAAACATTTCTTTTTCTCATGCTCTCCAAAGTTGGTAGGTGAGAGTGACTCTAGAGAGCTTCAAGAACTCAAACATCATAATATTTTTTTTCTCAAACTTAGGTTTGAGATTTTGGGGTGAATTGAATTGTAGGTGAAGGGGGTATTTATACTAGGAGTAGGGGATATAGGGTTGAGAGTTTTTCAACGTGGGATGGTGAAAATTTTGGAGGGAGTGGGGAGTAAGCAAAAGTTCGGTTCTTCCTGTAGCTTCCTGTAACAGCGAGCAAGGTCAACTTCAAAAAATCATATCTCACTCGTTTCTTAACGAAACAAGTCCATTCTTGTGCTCAAATTGAAGCCCTAAATGTCTACATAAAGAGTGACTAGTAAAATTGTTAATATCATTTTGATAATTGTTTCGGTTTGTCTATTAGAATAAAATATTTCAGTATTAACCTATTTCTAGTCAAATGTACCATTTTGAAGTTATTGCTATATAATCTGTTTATCTATATAAATACCGACCAAAAACTTAGATGATAAAAGAAATTCTATCTCATTCATATAAGAGCACTAGCATCAACTATGCTATGCTAAGTGCTATTTTTACACACTTAAACCTACTTAAAAAAAAAAAAAATTATCACATCATTTTATAATACACTCTACATTATATGTTTTATTTTAAGATTTCAAACACATTAAAATAATTAAAAAAAAAAACTCCTTTGAATAAAAGAAAAAAAATTCCAAATTAGCTTTTTTGAAAGTAAATAGTGGCGTGAGAGAGAGAAGAAAGACGTTTGCTGATAAAGGAGATGTGACATGAGGAGAGAGAAAGAATCATTAAAATATTTATAGCATTATGATCGTGCCATGCCATTTATAGAACATCATTGTAGCTTCGTGTCATTTCCTTTTGCATTTGGCACATCTCATAAAGCAATAATTTTTGTGTTCGGTGTGCCAAATGCTAAAACTTAGCATTTTGGCACACCTGATGCCAAGGCTCTAAGAATAGAAGTGTTGTTAATTTTACAATTTAATATCAAAATATTAAAGAATGAGTAAGAAATGAGTAATGACCCAGTTAAAATTTGCTATAAATGTGTTAAAGTGCAAACTCAAAACAAAGCCTACAAAAGCCCATTAGTCCAATACCTATACGGCTATACTGATCCAACTTACACAAATAAACAAACAAAAAGAGAGATAACAATCAATGAGGTAAGACATAAAACTCGATGCATGGTTCGGTTTCCAATCCCGACTGCCAATCCCATCTTCCCTCCAAATTTCTCAAACTGCAATTCAAATTTCATTTCCAAAAAGCACCAGTGCCTCACTCTTCTCAAGCTCTGCTCCTCAGCCCAGCAGCTCTTTCAAATCCATGCTCAAATCATAGTCTCTGGCCTCCACAGAGACAGCTTCCTCTTAAGCGAACTCATCCGGTTCTGCACTCTGTCTCCCTCAAAAAACTTGCGTTATGCGCGGTCGATTCTCTATGGTTTCGATGATTCGACGCCTTTGCCGTGGAACATTGTCATCAGGGGATATGCCTCGAGCGATTCTCCGAAAGAGGCGATATGGGTATTTCTTGGAATGCGAAGGCGAGGAATTAGACCCAATAAACTCACGTTTCCGTTCCTTTTCAAGGCGTGCGCGGCGGTTAAGGAAGGGAGGCAGGTTCATGGGGAGGTTGTGAAGTGTGGTTTGGACTCTGATGTGTATGTTCAGAACAGTTTGATCAGTGCTTATGGGTGTTGTAAGAGGATTTCGGATGCGTGTAGGGTGTTTGATGAAATGTCTGTGAGAACGGTTGTTTCTTGGAATGCTGTAATAACTGCTTGTGTTGAGAACATGTGGTTTGATGATGGGATGTGTTATTTTTTGAAGATGAGGGATTTTGGTTTTGAGCCGGATGAGACCACTATGGTGGTTATGCTTTCTGCGTGTGCTGAGCTTGGAAACTTGAGCTTAGGGAGATGGGTTCATTCCCTAGTTATTGTGAGAGGGATGGTTTTGAATTTTCAATTGGGTACTGCCCTTGTTGACATGTATGCAAAATCTGGAGATGTAGATTATGCGTGGTTGGTGTTTGATAGAGTGCAAGAGAAAAATGTTTGGACATGGAGTGCAATGATTTTGGGGCTAGCTCAACATGGGTCTGCTAAGGAAGCTCTTGATCTTTTCTTAAAGATGATGTATAACTCATCAATACGTCCGAATTATGTCACCTTTCTTGGGGTCCTCTGTGCTTGTAGCCATGCAGGACTAGTGGATGATGGGTATCGATACTTTCATGATATGGAGCATGTGCATAAAATTAAACCCATGATGATACATTATGGTGCAATGGTGGATATCTTGGGCCGTGCTAGCCAACTCAAGGAGGCTTATGCTTTTATAATAAACATGCCTATGGAACCCGACCCAATTATATGGAGGACTTTGCTTAGTGCGTGCAGCATTCATTATGTTAATGACAAAGATGGGGTGGGAGATAAGGTGAAGAAGAAGTTGCTTGAATTGGAGCCGAGGAGAGGTGGGAATTTTGTGATGGTTGCAAACATGTATTCTGAAGTTGGGATGTGGGAGAAAGCGGCAGATGTGAGGAGGATTATGAAAGCTGGGAGGTTGAAGAAAATGGCGGGAGAGAGTTGTGTGAATTTAGGTGGATCCATCCATAGGTTCTTTTCTGGATATGATGATCAAGCTGATTATGGGGTTATCTACCAGTTATTAGATGGGCTGAGCTTGCACATGAAGATGATTAACTTATTGTAATTGAAACTGCTTTTCATGATGCTGTTCTATTGCAGAATGTAGAAACTGGCTTTGCACAACCTCTGATTTTCCATGAATTTTTCTTGTCAGTAAGTTTTGTGCCCTTTATTTTTCCTTTCAAGTGTTACTTGAAAACTTACCTTTTCATATTAAAATATCTTTACTTTTATACAATCATCTGATGATCGACAGCGCATGGTTACCAAATAAATTGTGACGAGTATGTCAGAATTTTATTTTATATGGCTCTCTCTCTCTCTCTCTATAAATATGTGTGTGTGTGTGTGTGTGTGTGTGTGTGTATTAATTTCATTTAAATTGGATCAGTGGTTTTGAGCTCATTTCCACATATACATGTGAGTCTATTCAACAGTCAATGATCATAAAAGTTGATGGAGATTAGTTTGCTTGAAAAAACCATCAAGGAGCATATAGATGGCTATTTTAAGGATGATTATACTCTCTTAGAGAGTGATAAATTGAATGCTAGTTTTTTTAACGTATAAATGACCTAGTGTGTAATGAATTTTACTCTAGCTTTAGGATATTTATAAATAGATAGCCGAAGTCCCTTTCACATGTATAAATTAGGTTGTTTCTACCCATCAAGAAAAAATTAATGAGGTGTGCAAAGAATAAAAGACCTTAGTATCATTACTCATAGTTGAAGGTATACAATTTTTTGTTTGTTTTCTATTGCTTCACCGTGATGCGCTAAACTGATTTGTATGGAAAGGTGCTTCCAACACTGTCTTAACAGTATATTAATGGATTTTGTGATGAGTCTATCTAGCAATGATGACCATTTCATTCCTATACAACTAGTGGACCCATAATCGACCACCCTAATTCTTCCAAGGAGAGTATTCTCCGCCAAAGATGAGACTAAAATATTATTTCATAAGTTGTAGAAGACACTACACTTCTTGTTTAGAAAATCATTAAGAAAAAATTTGTTGAAAGAATTGGAAAAAAAAAAAATTTGGATTTTGTTTGTTTGTTTTGTTTTACTTGAAACACATATGTTTAGCTAAGGGGGCACTAGTCCCATCTACAATACAGTCCTCCAAAACAGATAAAGGAACAAAAGAGATGAAGATTGTTTTTAACGCTTTACAACTAGAAACTATACCAAGAGGCAACAAAAAGAGCTACCAACTTTTCCATTTTGGGCCTTAGCCCAAATGGGGCCACCCTAATCCAAAATATCTGTCAAAATTACAATGATCTCAGTTCTATGATTTCTAAACACAGCTGCAATACAAACATGATCATTTCGTACCACAGCATCAAAGTTACATTTGCCAAAATCTGGAGCTGGGGGACAAGGTGTTGAAACTTTAACAGAAGGTTTGATTGAATCCTTGCTGATTTGTATGTTGCATTTTTTTTTCTTCCTTTTTTTCCAATTCCATATTAAATTTTTTCACACAAAAAAAGTACACACTACTTTTTATTTCCTTTCCTTGCAAACACCTAAAGCTCAAGAGGTCTATTGTCATTTTTCCCTTACTTGTTTTTCTTTATAAAAAAGAACAAGTGTTTGGATCTTCCTCTCTTATTGTTGTAACTATCGAATTATGTAAGGAAAAAAAAAAAGGAAAAAAAAAAACACATACACACACTCCTAGTCCTAGCTCATACAAGTACAAGCAGTTCAAGATGAGAGATCAATTAGTGCAGATTGAGTTTTTACTTTGTTTTGAATGGAATATCCTAAACCTATCCCTTGATACTTGTAAACGTGTTAAAAGAGTTCTTGGAAATACCAAAGTTAATTTAGCTTCAGCACGTTCTTAATAGTCTTTGAGGTTGGGCGTGGGGGTTTTAAAATCCTCCAATGAAACACTTTCTTGGTAAGTCCAAATCAATAAAACATGCTTGTCCCTCTTTTCTATATTTTAGTTTTTAATGTGTATGGTGAATTAAATTAGAGATACATTGTTTTTAACAGTTGTTGGCGTAGTTTACTATGGAATTTTGTGTGTGTGTGTGTGGTAAACTTGGTCTATTATGATTAGCACACCAGAGATGTCATCAGTGAATCATTATCTATGTAAAAGTAGTGTTGTTTCAAGGTACTTGTAGCTCAATGAATCATTATCTATGTAAAAGTAATCTTGTTTCAAGCTACTTTGTAGCTCAATGATATTGTCTAGTGTTTTCACTTAAAATGTATGAAAGAAAAAAGTCATCACCTTGGTGAGGAGTGAAAATAATTCGGAAAAAATTATGTTCCTAACATTGTTGTTTTTTTGGAGAAAATGGGCAAATGCTCCTTTCAAAAAAAAAAAATCCAACATTTTGCTCAATTTCCCAAATTAATTAGGAAAATGTCTCTATTTTGAAACTCGATTTTCTTAAAATCGAGTTATAAAAAAAAAAAAAATTTGAAGTCTTATAGCAGCTTTTTTAAGGAACCTATAGTGACGTTTTAAGGATCTATACTGGCGTTTTGTAACTTGATATTCATAAAGTCGAGTTACATGCAAATTTTTTTCTTTTTTTACCTATAACTCGACTTCATAGAAGTCGAGTTACAAAATGCCACTATAGGTTCTTAAAACATCACTATAGGCTCTTTAAAAACGCCGCTAAAGAGTTTAACTCGATTTTGAGAAAATCGATTTTCAAAAGAAGGGCATTTCCCTAATTAATTTAAGAAAGAAGGCAAAATGCTGGATTGTTTTTTTAAAAAGGGCAAAGGCCAATCTTTTCCTTGTTTTTTCTAATGGTTAATTGTAGCTATCTAGCATAAACTATAGGGATATTTGTAACATGTAGCTAAACTACAAAATTTTGCAATCAACGCCCTAATTCAGGAATAATTTGCAATTTCCACCCACTATCTAAATTAATGTCTAAATTAGTGGAGCACACTTCAAACACTCTTATAGTTTTAGGTGGATAATTTCTCAATAAATTATTAATTTTTATACTGAAAATTTTCAACTTTAGTTGCAAATTTTATATTTTAGGGTGGATTAGGATGATTGTAATTAAGCCTTTCTTAATTTTGCGGGCTTTGTGCAGTACATCAATAAAAAAAGGAAAATACTAATAGATGCCCTTAGGATAATGGTTAATAATCAATTTTAAGAAAGTTTTTATGAGAAAAAAAAAGTAATTAATGTTTTGACAGTTTTATCTATTTCTCATAAAAGTGGTGTTAAAATTTTTTTAAAATGGATTATTAACCATTACTTTAAAGCACCCGTTAGCATGATCTATAAAAAAAATAAATAAATAAATAAAGTAACAGATTGCTGAGCTGAGACCAAAGAATTCATTAATACCCTTATCACAATCTACTTTTTATAATTCAATAAAGCACGTTGTTTTTTATTTAACCCTCCTTGAAAGATTATTTTTAAGCCTAGAATCTTTGGAGCATTACTTGGGGTCAGTTATGCAAGCTTTTCTAGACCTTGGGGTCCGTTATGCAAGCTTTTCTAGGCCTGAGAGTTCATTAAAATTTAACTATCCCTTATCACGTTTTGTTGCTTATTTATAATCCAGTAAGGTACGTTTCGTTCTTTAATCTTCCAACCCTTTTTATTTATTTATTAATTTTGTGGGCTTTTGTGACTTGTCATACATGTGCATATAAAGTCAAATCGACAAGTTTTATGAAATTTTTTGAACCAAGAATGTACAAGGGATAAGATTGTGTCCATTAAACAATTAACAATAGCATCACAGAAGAGTCTAGAAAGTTCATTTAAATACTACCTTATCGCAATTACTTTAGGTTAAGAGAAAGTCTATAGGCAAACTTTTTCCATAAATTGCTTAAGTTAACAAGTATTATAGACCCATAAACTTTTTCCATCTAAAAGTATTGTTAGACCTAGACATTCTGTATTACTTAATACACGGTTCTAAATGGTAGGGTCGTATATCCGTGGTTTACTCTTTAGGGTGAGTCTAAAGAGTCTTACCTTGGTGAGGTTCCACGTCATCAAAGAAAATAAAAGTATTGTTAGACTTATTACTCACTAATCATATCGTAGCATCTCAACAAGTTGTGAAAGATAGTTGTATTATTAGTTGGATTGGTAAGTGAAAATATTCCTTGCAAATGACTTGTTGCTTGATAGGAATTTGGGCTTCATTTATATAATTTCTTCAAGACACAAAATTTCATGCACCTTTTAGCCCACTTTTCAACAATAAATGGATCTCTAAGAACTGGATAAAGCAAATCTTTTATAGTTGAAAACTCACAATATGTTACTTCATTCCAAATATTTCAAGCTGTCCCAGTACACTGTCGAAGTTCAGTAGTGCCTAGGATATGTGCTAATAGAGACATAGTGCATCTCTTATAAACTTGCATTGGTTACAAACTGGGTTGAGCAATCAGTCCTCTTGTAAGTGTAGCACTCTAGAATAAGTTGTTTCCATGAGAGCATCCAAGAATCACCAATTCAGAATAATTTCATTCACTTAAGGCACTATTATTTCTATCTAAAATGGCTATTATTTCTATAAATTGTTGGAGACGTCTCCAATTCCTAACATCTGCCTTTTACAAATAATGCAGATCAACTTTATTGTAGAACATCAATCAGAAGCAAAATCTAATAAATCAAGTGTTCCTTGGTAGACAACTCAGTAGTTGAATACAGTAACGCAATTCTAACATTATCATAGAGATATTATCTGCTTATAGATCCCCTATTATTTGTACCAGAGATGTGTAAGTACCAGATATTGCCAGTGCAACACCCATTAGTATTATAAAGCATATAAACACCATTTCCCATCCAATTTTCCGATAACTGCCCGAAATCTTCAAGTAGCATAAACATGGCAGTATAATTGAAACTGTGGAACTTAGCAATGCTCCAACCAATGACAAGAGAGTCTCAAAAAAGGGAACAGCCAACGATACAATAACTGTGCTGATTACAAGCGAGGTACTGATTAAGAGGCCAAACATTCTTTTGTTGTACTGATGTGGGAACCAACTTTTGATAGCATTCACAATAGGTGTAACCATTAATGCATATTTGGCTATGGGATTGACCAAGGTAGTGCATATTGCCACCCTTGAGCTAAGCTTATCAGCTGGAAGGTTTAAAGTTATCTGTGACTGAACATTTGACCCAAACATTAAGTAACTGAAAACAGCCATTGTTGCATTACTAATAGTGCATAAGGTAAAGCACAGAAGCAAGGCCTGCAATTAGAATAGAAAAGCAGAAGTAAGTCACACAAACAGCTAAAAACCACTTGCTTCAAGTTTACTGCTTGGACTAAACCTTGACATTGTCTAAATCACATCACATATGTCATAGTTAAAATCACTTTTAAAGTAATTAAATTAGCACTATATAATGGACTATAGTATTAGAAAACTCAAAGAACTTGATTCTACTTACATTACTGAATTGACTTTCGTTTCTCATAGAAGTGTGTATTGTTGGGAAGACTGGATGGGCACCATAACAGAAGGCATATAAGCTAGCGGCAGTAGGGATTCCATTCCAATTAATGAGTGTCCCTTTTTGATGAAATCCAATGCCATCAAATACACCAGTCCACAAGACTGAAGGTAAAATTACAATGGCTACAATTATTACAAAAATATGTTTTCCTTCAATTTTGATACCCGCTATTTCAAATCCTGTGTCAGGAAACAAATTATATAACGTATCCCCTTCTAGAATTAGGAAATCTGTTGCAACCAAAAAGAGCTCCATATTCATGAAAACTGATACTAATATTCTTCCCTTATCCCCAAATGCATGGCTGCCTATGTCAGTATAAGTTCTGATATCAGAATTCATATCCATGTATCTTTGTATCAGCAGGCCTGAGTAAAAGGTTGCAATGGCGATAGCAAAAAGAAGTATCAAGCTTAACCATCCTCCTAATGATAGTGCATATGGAACTGACAGTATGCCAACACCTGAAAACCAGTTAAGGAGAGAGAGAATGAATGGTCCAATTCCAATTCCTCTGTAATTGAAAAATAAAGTTTAAAATTTGAAATAAAATCTTCAGAACAAGAATTAGCTGAAGAAAGAACAGAGCCTGACAATGCATTGAGTCCATTGAAACAGGTCTTGAAATATGATGTGGTGCCGGTGGTATTTTGATCACCATTACTTGCCTCTACTGTTGATGGCTCTTGGTGAGTCTCATCATGCATGAGAGGTACAGTTAGGGAAAGGGGAACCCCATTTTGCTGTTCAGCTTCCATTGTCTAGGTAAAGAGTTCAAATAAGTGACGCAGCTTTTGGGGACTGAGTTCATTGATAATTCCCATATCCAGTTTGCCTTTTTATAGTCCATTAAGATACTTTTGTGATCTTCTTTCGTTCTTTTTAAAATAATTTTATAGGTTTTGTCATACATGTGCATATATATAAATTTTCCTCCACAGGTTTTAAGTAATATTTTGAACCCAGAATGCATAAAACTTTAGTTTATGTGCATTAGGCACTAATTCAAACTTCTAAAAAAGGAAAACTTTCAGGAACTAGACAATCCTTTTAAGTACTCACTCATTAAAATTTTTTTAAGGCAAAACTGTTTCTTCACTTGTTTGTCTAAAGGTGTTAAATAGCTTCAATCACATTATGGAGTCATCAAATGAGGTGTCATGTGTGGTCTTATTCCAATGCTCTTATTTATTGATAGATTTTAATAACCTTTAATATTATCTTAGTACAACTCAGATTTGTCACTTCAATCCAAGCATAGTACTTCATAAAGAAGAAAAAAAACAACCAAACAAATAATAATAGAAGGATGAATTACTCTTGCACAAGTCCCACTACACCAGCAGGTGTTTTTGCTATGTGGTTTTTGAAATAAAGGCCAACTAAGAACGATGTTACATGTAATTGCAGAACAAAAGAAAAGAAAGCTCATGAAAGACCAAATACTGTGTATACAAAAAGAAGGGAAAAATGTTAAGGAGAAGAAAAGTTTATTCCTTCCTTATAGAAAATAATCGAGGGGGATTTGCATGGTGCATACTTGCTTCTATATTGTTTAAGTGTAATTCTCCTATACTGTATTTGCTTTGCTAGCTACTTCAGCTTTAAAAATAATATGGACTTCTTCTAAGGCATATAGGTTTTGTTCTATCATAACAGGTTCCAGTTTAATTTGGTTTTCTATGGTGAGTACACTTCTAAATTGTTTGGAGCACGGCTGCTACAGAGCCAATGCAGACACTAGCTTGGCTACATTGATTATTTAGGATAGCTCAATAACTAACCTTTTTAAATTGTTTTTTGCATATGGTTTATTTAACGCTTCTCTGCTCTTTTCATTGCTTCAACAGGGGAGTTACTTTTAGAAGTTGATTAATGTAATTGGAACTCTTATATATTAAAAGGGAGCAGATTATAAACACATGGGAGATTGGTTAGGTGCTCAAATGGAGGTAGGTTAGAAACAAGAATCAAACTTAGGACTTCCTTCTTTGATATCATGATAAATTACTGATTATCCCAAAAACGTTAAGATGTTAGGAAATGGTGATTTTAATCGCTCAACCTTAATTCTAACAATAAAATGATTCCCACATTAGAACTCTTTGAAGTATGGATTCTCAAGAAATTCCAACTTGTTTTGCTAATTGAGCTGATCAAAAAATTATATGGTAAGAGTAAATAATAGGAAAAAGAATAATATGATGGTACTTAGCAATTAATAGCATCGAAGCATGAAATTGTCAATAGTTCTAAGGGATTGGAGAGTAAAGTCAATTCTTGTTCTTTGCTTACTCAGCTAACTACTATTTACAGTATATGACAATTCTTAACTACATCACCTGCCTAATTATACAATCTGTTAGACTCAATTAAGCAAGCAGAAACAGGCAACAACTTCCTGATCACAACAGCACATCAGGTCACAAAATTATCTTGAGATTCCTAACAGGGAGGGGGGGGGGGGGGGGGGAGGGGGGGGGGGGGGCGATAGAGGGGCAAGGTGTCAATATTTTGAGAATTTAGGGTATCAATGTAAAAAGGTCATACTTATTGCACAAAACTCTTACTTTTGCGGGGTCTAGGAGAGGTTATGGTAAGTAGCCTTACCTCTAATTTATTGGAAAGGCTGATTCTTGGACTCAAACTCACGACCTGTCACTTTTGGTGGAAGCAACTTGCCATCATGCCAAGGCTCCACCTCTAATTTAGGGTAACAGTGTCTTAAACAAAAACAAAAAAGTATACTAAGTGCCTATTTGGGATGCACTTATAATTTAGCTTATTATTTATTTTTCTTACTATTTGCAGGTATTACGTGAGTCACTTACTTATTTTACTTAATTTTAACTTTTTATCTGCAGTACTTTCAATAAAAAAATTAGATAAGTTGTTCTCAAATGGGCACTAAATTTGATTTCATTATGCATCAAGAATATAATGAAATCTACCTACAAGACAACTCAGTAGTTGAATGCTGAGTGTGAATAAATCAAGGATTCCCTACAAGACAACTCAGTTTGAATAAATCAAGCATCCCCTACAAGACAACTCAGTAGTTGAATACAGTACCACAATTCTGACATCGACATAGAGAAAGTATCTGCCTATAGATCCCCTATTATTTGTACAAGAGATATGTAAGTACCGCTTATAGCCAATGCAACACCCATTAGTATTATGCACCAGATAATCACCATTTCACATCCAATTTTCCGATAACTGCCTGAAATCTTCAAGTAGCATAAGCATGGCAGTATAATTGAAACTGTGGCACTTAGAAATGCTCCAACCAATGACATGAGAGTTGCAAAAAAGGGAACAGCCAACGCTACAATAACTGTGCTGATTACAAGCGAGGTACTGATTAAGAGGCGAACCATCTTTTTGTTGTACTGACATGGAAACCAACTTTTGATAGCATTCACAATAGGTGAAACCATTAATGCATATTTGGCTATAGGATTGACCAAGGTAGTGCATATTGCCACCCTTGAGCTAAGCTTTTCAGCTGGAAGGTTTAAAGTTATTTGTGACTGAACATTAGACCCAAACATAAAGTAACCGAAAACTGCCATTGATGCATAACTAATGGTGCATAAAGTAAAGCACAGAAGCAGGGCCTGCAATAAAAATAGCAAAGCAGAAGTAAGCAACATAAACAGCTAAATGCACCTTGCTTTCAAAATGACTGCTAAAACTTGACATTGTCTAAATCTCATGATATATTTCATAATTAAAATCATTTTTAAAATAATAAAACTCAAAGAATTTGTTTCTACTTACATTGCTGAATTGAGTTTTGTTTCTCATAGAAGTGTACATTGTTGGGAAGACAGGATGGGCACAGTAACAAAAGGCATATAAGCTAGCAGCTGTTGCGATTCCATTCCTGTTGATGAGTGTCCCTTTTTGATGAAATCCAATTCCATCAAATGCACCAGTCCACAAGACTGAGCCGAGTATAATAACAGAAGCAAAAACCCCACTGGCAGAGATATATGAAAGAAGGCTCAGGCTATCTAAACAAACTGAAGGTAAAATTACAATGGCCACAATTATTACAAAGATTTGTTTTCCTTCAATTCCAACACCAGCTATTTCAAATCCTGTGTTGGGAAACAAATTATCTAATGTATCCCCTTCTAGAATTAGGAATTCTGTCGCAACTAAAAAGAGCTCCACATTCATGAAAACCGATACTAATATTCGTCCCTTATTCCCGAATGCACGGTTGCCTATGTCAGTATAAGTTCTGATATCAGAATCCATATCCATACATCTTTGTATCAGCAGGCCTGAGTAAAAGGTTGCAATGGCGATAGCAAAAAGAAGTATCAAACTTAACCATCCTCCTAATGATAGTGCATATGGAACTGACAGTATGCCAACACCTGGAAATCGGGTAAGGAGAGAATGAAGGGTTGAAATCCTTTATAATTGAGCATATAATTATAGCAATGAAACCTACTTGTTTGATCTAGGCAATGTAGAAATATATAACAAAAAATACTCTCCAATCTGCAAATTCACTTCCTTGGATGGGGGCTATACATTTTGTTCAACATGAGGAAACATATAGATTGGAGAAACAAATTAACATATACTCAAAAACATACGACAAAAACCTATGAATCAATGGCAACGAATAAATAAGTTTTCAAATATAAAATAAAATCCTCAGAACAAGAATTATCAAGAAAAAGAACAGAACCTGACAATGCATTTAGTCCATTGAAACAGGTCTTGAAAAATGATGTGGTGCTGGTAGTTTTTTGTACACCACTACTAGCCTCTACTGCTGATGGCTCGTGGTAAGTCTCAGCATGCATGAGAGGTACAGTGAGAGGAAGGGGAACCCCATTTTTCTGTTCAGTCTCCATTGCCAAAGGAAAGAGTTCAAATAAGCGACACAGCTAATAGCGACCACACAAAGCTCATTGAGTACTCCCATATCCAGTTTGCTTTTTATCGTCCACTATGATACTTTTGTGATATATATATTTTTTTCATTCTTTTTTAATTAATGTTTTGAAACCAGAATGCGTATAACTTTAGCTTATGAGCATTAGGCAATAGTTCAAACTTCAAAAAAAAAAAAAAAAAAAAAAATTCAGGAATTAGACAATTCATTTAATTAAGTACTCACTTATTAAAATTTCTTTGAGCAAGGCAAAACTTTTTCTTCACTTGTTTGTCTAAAGGTACCAGATAGCTTCAGTCACACTGCATGGAGTCATCAAATGAGGTGTCATTTGTGGTCTTATTTCAGTAGTCCTATTTAACCTTTAATAATTTCTTAGTACAACGCTGATCTGTCACTTGACTCACTTCATTCCAAGTATAGTACTTCATAAAGAAGAAAAAAACAACCCAACAAATAATAACGAAAGGATGAATTAATTACTCTTGCACAAAGGAGAGCAAGTCACACCACCAGCAGACTTTCTTTTATATTGTTTAAGTGTAATTGTACATTGATAATTAAGGATGGCTCAATAACCAACCTATTTAAATTGTTTTATGCATACGATTTATTAATTAGCTCTTTCCATGACTTTCACTAGGGAGTTCCTAGTAAAAGTTGATTATTGTCTTTGGAACTCATATATATTAAAAAGGATAGGATTATACACACTGGGGGTAGGACTGTCCATTAGACCCGGAGACTCGCTTAACCTGGCCAACTCGCCCACGTCCGACCTGCCGCCACCTAATCTATCAACTCCAGCGGTTGGACGCGGGTTCTGACGAAGCTAACCCGACCCCACATGGGTCGGTTGTCGGTTTTTGGTTTCCAAACCCGTGACACCTGACTCGAACCGAATCCTTTATCTTTCTGGCAAAGTATTACAATTTTTCGACTGATCCAGCCAGATTTTAGCCAAATCTCGACGGATCGGGCCAAATTTCGGCTAGATCTCACTGGATCCGGTCAGATTTCGACCCCGGTGATAAACCCGAAACTGATCCGACAAGACCCGAACTGAAAAATCTGACCAGATCTCCTGGTCAGTTTCGGGCCACATTTTCCTCCACCTGAATAATTTGGGTCGGGTCCGGGTTGGGCACAAACCCGACCCATGGACACCCCTAACTGGGGGAATAGTTCCTATGTGGTACATGATATAAAGGCATTGTACAGAATAAATCAAGACAAAAACAAAAAAGAAAAATCATGAAAGACCAAATAGCATGTATACAAAGATAGGGGAAGAAACTAGAAAGTAATCAATCTTCTAATATCATCTCCCTGTCTACCTTAATATCACTTTTTATTTATCTCTCTCTTTATCTTCTTTTATTTTTTGTTTTTCTTGTTCCCCTCCTCTTACTATAAATTTACAATTCTCTTTCCCATTTTATACATAGTTCTCTCACCCAAAAGGTAATTATCTCTCTCTCTCTCTCTCTCTCTCTCTCTCTCTCTCTCTCTCTCTCATTTTTTCCCTTTTTAGTGGATTTTTTTTCTTAACATAGTTCTCTCACCCAAAAGGTAATTATCTCTCTCTCTCTCTCTCTCTCTCTCTCTCTCTCTCTCTCTCTCTCATTTTTTCCCTTTTTAGTGGATTTTTTTTCTTGCATCTCTACTTTAAGTTCCCCATCACAAGTAGTGTCTCTCTCTCTCTCTCTCTCTCTCTCTCTCTCTCTCTCCAATAAAATTTAGAGAATAAATTATACATATTCAATATAAGTTTGATATGAGTAGTTTTGATTATTATGATAATCTCTTTTTAAAAGAGTGAATAATTTATTTAAGTAAAAATTACACACACACACACACACACACACACATACACAAAGTAACTATGTTAAAAAAAATGAATAACTGTCCTAAAGATTACATTTGTATATTCATAACATTTATGTTTAGAAAGACTTTCACTTAAATTTAGTCATACGAAAGTAATGCTACACTAATGTGGCTTAAAAAAAGTATAGCAACAATAAATATTATATTTACAATTTTATATATTACTAGCTTAAGATTTATATATATATTTTTAACAAATTTGGATTTAGAATAGGTGATTTCAACCCAAACATGTCTTTTCTCATTATGTAAGTGCACAAAAATAGATCGAAGTGGACCAAAATGGACTGAAATGGTCCAAATAGACCAAATGGAACAAGGTGGATAGAAGTAGACCTAATTGGACCAAAGTGAATTGAATAAGAACAAATGGAAAGATTAGGACCAAAGTAGACAGAATGGACCGAATAAGACCAAATTGGACCGCAGTTGACAGACTAGACCGAATAGGATGTATGTGGACTGAATAGGAGCGAAGTTGATAGAATGGACTGAATAGAACCAATGTGGATCAAATAGACACAAAGTGGACGAAATTGACAAAATAGGACAGAAAATGGACCAAAGTGAACAGAATGGACCAAATAGGACTAAAGTGGATGGAGTGGACTGAATAGAACAAATGTGGACCGAATAAGACCGAAGTGAGCCGAATGGGACTAAAATGGACCAAATGGACCGAAGTGGATTGTATAAGACCGAATGGACCAAAGTAGACTAAATAGAACTTTAATGGACATAGTGGATTGAGTAAGACCGAATGGACCAAATAGGATCGAAGAGGGCAAAATTGACTGAATAAGAATTTTGAATATATATCATTTTTTTTTTTTGCATTTTCCAGGCTTATATTTCTAATTTCTAATGTCTATTTTCTTTATATTTTTTAACTAAACAAAATTAAAGAGTTTAGCCCAAATATATTAGAATTTCATACTTTTAAACCAAAAAATTAAGAAAAAAAAATGAATTTTTGAGCTAAAATTGAAAAGGCAACTTATAAAAAGAATCAATTTAAGGTTCAATTAGTTTATAAATGGATTGAAGATGACCGAAATTGACCAAGTGGACCAAATGGGACCGTAGTATACCTAATTGGACTGAATAGAAATTGTTTGATTTTTAAGAAGAACTTAGAGAAAAAATTATGCATTATATTACAATACAAAATAATTATTTGTTCCCACGTATTTCGTAAGTCTGCGACTAGTGGAGAAGAAAAGCTAGTGCCTTTTTGAAAATAATTTAGGGAGAATTTGCATGTTTAATTGGTGTAGGCTGGCTTTTTATATTGTTAAGTGTACTTGTATTTCTAAGGAATATGAGTTTCTTCTATACTTATTGGCTTCAAGTTTGATTTGGCCTATCTAAGGTTTATTTATTTATTTTTTAATTTTTTTAACTTCAATATTTATTCATTCAATAAAAGGAAAAGAAAAAGCAATACGCCTTACATACAAGAACTAAGGGGTTGTTCAGTTGTATATTTCGAATAACAGTTTTCAGTGTTTAAACAACATTATACGTATTTTCACATACTTTTTCACCAACACGTATTTCTAAAAAATACAAAAAAAAAACGTTACTAAACTAACATTACCAAACGAGCCCTAAGTCACTGGGCAGACAGTGATTATTGAAACATAAAGAGGCAGAAGAGGTTAAAGAGAGCTTGGCTACTTAACCCACTGAGAATGGCAAAATCCTCTACTTGGAAAACCGGGGGGGGGGGGGGGGGGGGGGGGGGGGGGGGGGGGGGTGGGGTGTAGGTGAGTGGATGTTTGGCTTCAAGTTTTAGTTGGCCTAAGGTGAATGGATACCTTAAAGGTGAAAATACTTTTTTATTTTTGAAGTGGTCCATATTCTTCTAACTATTATTATTATACATTCTGATTTCATAATTTCTTTTGATATAACTAAAATTTTTAAGTTTTAGATTTATAATTTAAAATTTTCATTTTCTTAAGGAGATTATCATGATAATCAAAACTTATCGTATATTTACAATTAGGGGTGTTTGTGGTGCGGTATAATTTTGTGCCATTTTTAGCACCGCACTTTGCGATGTAGTTTAGCCAGAACCATAACCGCACCGCACCTCATTTTTGTGGTCACATATGCATTGCAGTGTGGTGTATAGTTTAGCCAAAACTATAACCACACAAAACCTCATTCTTGTGGTCACATTAGTGTGGTGTATAAAAGGCGGTTTGAATAGGTTGAAGCCGGTATATTTTTAAAATTTTGGGCATTTCCTGCTCAGCCCAAAACAGATTTTTCCCTTTGTTTTGGGCTAAGTTTTAAATTACTGAGTTAGTTTTTCTTTATTTTGGCTGGCTTTCCTAATCAACACTTTCTAGGTTGGTTTGGGCTAGCCCAAAGCTTTGTTTTCAAGAACTATAATACACTTGGTATAAAACAAAAATTGAACATATATTACTATCTTAGCCCATAATACATCTACTATATAAATATTCAACATATATCACCATACAATTCAACATATATCAATAATATCACTATCTCAGATTCTCAAGTATACATCAAACATTTAAATGAAGTCAAGTAGTTTGAACAAGGTACAGTGGCAAGAAACTTAAATATTTTAACTATCAAAATCTATTGCTCTTCACTTTAAATCAAGAATATGAAGTAAAGAGTTTATGTGAAACACTAGGTACAAAGCAAAAAAGAATTACCCATACTCAAAGCAATGCCAGTCATGTGTACTAATTTCAAGTTTCAACTATCAAAACCATAATGTAAACAAGTCTAAAGCAAAGCATGAAATGAATTACAAATCCAAAGCAAGTATTAATTGTAAACCCAACAAGAAATTGTTTAAATTGTGTCAACAGGTTTTGAACGAAGGGCTCAGAGGGTTAAGATGCTAAGATAGAGAGTGAGAGAGTGATACGCTTTTTTTTT